>NC_042992.1:17065391-17365391 GCF_901001165.1 Salmo trutta
CATTTTAAAAATACACTTCTCCTGAATCCAACCACGTTGTCCGATTTCAAAAAGGCTTTACTGCGAAAGCAAAACATTAGATTATGTTAGGACACCACCTAAACAAGAAAAGCCACACAGCCATTTTCCTAGCAAGGAGATGTGTCAAAAACCCCAAATCCAGCTAAAATGAAGCACTAACCTTTGACGATCTTCATCAGATGACACTCCTAGGACATCATGTTACACAATACATATATGTTTTGTTTGATCAAGTTCATATTTATATCCAAAAACAGCATTTTACATTGGCACATGATGTTCAGAAAATGATTAGCCTCCAAAACTTCCGGTGAATGACCCAATGTGCACATTCATTTACAGAAATACTCATCATAAACGTTGACAAAATATATAACAATTATTTAAAGAATTATAGATTTACTACCTCTTAATGCAACCGCTGTGTCAGATTTCAAAATAACTTCACGGAGAAAGCACATTGTTCAATATTCTGAGTACATAGCTCAACCATCAATGCAAGCTATACAGTTAGCCGTCAAGCCACGGCGTCGTCAAGACTCTAAAATACTGTTATAAACATTTTCTTACCTTTGCTGATCTTCGGCGGAATGCACTCGGAAGGACTCCCACTTCCACAAGAAATGTTCATTTGTTTGATAAAGTCCATAATTTATGTCCAAATACCTCATAGAAAATCTGTGGAGGGAGCTGAAGGTTTGAGTTGCCAAACGTCAGCCTCGAAACCTTAATGTCTTGGAGAAGATCTGCAAAGAGGAGTGGGACAAAATCCCTCCTGAGATGTGTGCAAACCTGGTGGCCAACTACAAGAAACGTCTAACCTCTGTGATTGCCAACAAGGGTTTTGTCACCAAGTAGTAAGTCATGTTTTTCAGAGGGGTCAAATACTTATTTCCCTCATTAAAATGCAAATCAATTTATAGCATTTTTGACATGCGTTTTTCTGGATTTTTTTGTTGTTATTCTGTCTCTCGCTGTTCAAATAAACCTACCATTAAAATTATAGACTGATAATTTCTTTGTCAGTGGGCAAACGTACAAAATCAGCAAGGGATCAAATACTTTTTTCCCTCACTGTATATATAAATAAGAGAGAGCGAGATGGACATGAGAGAGAGAGAAAGAGAGCTATGCTCTGTTACATTTTCTGTAGTTTTCTGATTCTCCTCCTGTTCAGGGACACACGTCACTAAACCTACCATCATGTTCCACTCGATTACCTGTGGCGTCACATACTCACCCGCCATCCCCCCTTCCACTTAATGTGCCTGGTGCCTCTTCTGTCGTGCTTCTGTTCTGACTGAAGAGTGGGCTGTGGTTCTGTTCTGACTGAAGAGTGGGCTGTGGTTCTGTTCTGACTGAAGAGTGGGCTGTGGTTCTGTTCTGACTGAAGAGTGGGCTGTGGTTCTGTTCTGACTGAAGAGTGGGCTGTGGTTCTGTTCTGGTTGAATAGTCATTATTATGCGCCTCATAACAAGCAAATCATTTCAGCTGGAGAAGTGTTGGGGTTTATCTTTTGGCAATGTACTCGGCTTTACTATAAGATTATATTATAAGATTAAGACATTCCAAATGAAATAGCAGGGCCGAAGTAATCTGTTCTAATAAAAAGCGATTAAATGTGATGAAATCAATGAGACGTGTGTTAAATAAAGAGCTTAAATAACGAGCTTCCAAGCTACTCTTGTTCACACTTGCTGGGTATTACACATGCTCTGTCCCAAATGGCACCCTATTCCCTACGTAGTGCACTACTTTGACTCGTTAAAAGTAGTGCACTACATAGGCAATAGGGTGCAATCTGGGACAGAGACACGGTGTTAAGAAGAAGTGACTGGATTTTCCCAATGGGATTTACCAATAACTGGAATGTCTCAAGATTGCTTCTCAGAAACATGTTAAGTATGGAGAATACAATAGAAAAACACACACACACTCACATACACATGCGCGCACCCACGTACTCGCACACAGACAGGCACACACACACACTACACAAAGAGAGAAATACACCAAGGGGCGAAAGACAAAATGCCAAACGGAGTCTTTTGTTGAGCTGTCTTTTAACACAACCTGGCAGTAACCACAGGAGGCATCCACAAGTGTTTCCAGCTTTTGTTAAAAGTCAGATTTATAGTCAGACAGTGTGTCCTTCAGGAATATGCTTCCTGTAAGCCCAAACACAGCCCATACACAGCACTGCCTATTCTCTATGCTCTGTTTCCATTGTGGGTTGTTGTTGCAGCAGTGTGACGTGTGTGTAATTGTAGATGCCATTATGGATAACAGCATGGATTTAGCTGAGTGGCTGCAACTCAGTTGATTGTCTGTGTCTGGTCAAAAGCAGGGGACGGTAAGCTGTCCACTTCTGTGCTGATTACGACAAAGCTCTCTGTGTGTGTTTGTGTGTGTGTGTATGTGTGTACAGGTGAGGTGCTTTGATGTGTTGTAAACATTTGTTTTTGTTTGTTCTTTGAAGTCTTGTTTTTTTCTAAAACCTTGAATCCTTGACAGGTTTTTATTTTCATCAGCAGGCAGCACAGCTCTGATGCTCTGAGGCTGTTCTGTTCTCATTGGGATGCATGGGGGATGTGTCAGAGCTTACTGTGTAGCAGAGAGTGTGTGTGTGTGTGTGTGTGTGTGTGTGTGTGTGTGTGTGTGTGTGTGTGTGTGTGTGTGTGTGTGTCTGTGTGTGTGTCTGTCTGTCTGTCTGTCTGTCTGTCTGTCTGTCTGTCTGTCTGTCTGTCTGTCTGTCTGTCTGTCTGTCTGTCTGTGCTGTGCTGTATGCAGCTTGTCACACTCAAATCTGTGTGCTCCCAGCTACGAATAACACTCTGCAGTGCTTCTTCCTGACCCCTGACAAGCACAAATTGTGCTGCTGTTGAACAAGAAAAAGCATCCACTGAATGGTTTGCTTAATTAGATTGGACATAGACTGCCTCCTAAATTGCACTACTTTTGACCAGGGCCCATAGGGATCTATGGTCAATAGTCAGATCTTTAGACCTTGGGTTTAGACCCATATAGCCGCTCTCTCTCTCTCTCTCTCTCTCTCTCTCTTCTCTCTCTCTCTCTCTCTCTCTCTCTCTCTCTCTCTCTCTCTCTCTCTCTCTCTCTCTCTCTCATACACACACACACACACACACACGGTAGCCTCTTCACTCATGGCTCCCCCTTACCAATATTATGTTTCTCCACCCTGCCAGGTTCCTGTTTACAGACAGCCCCAGGTAGCCCTAACCCTGCCAGGTTCCTGTTTACAGACAGCCCCAGGTAGCCCTAACCCTGCCAGGTTCCTGATTACAGACAGCCCCAGGTAGCCCTAACCCTGCCAGGTTCCTGTTTACAGACATCCCCAGGTAGCCCTAACCCTGCCTCGTTCCTGTTTACAGACAGCCCCAGGTAGCCCTAACCCTGCCAGGTTCCTGTTTACAGATATCCCCAGGTAGCCCTAACCCTGCCAGGTTCCTGATTACAGACAGCCCCAGGTAGCCCTAACCCTGCCAGGTTCCTGTTTACAGACAGCCCCAGGCAGCCCTAACCCTGCCAGGTTCCTGTTTACAGACAGCCCCAGGTAGCCCTAACCCTGCCAGGTTCCTGTTTACAGACATCCCCAGGTAGCCCTAACCCTGCCAGGTTCCTGTTTACAGACAGCCCCAGGTAGCCCTAACCCTGCCAGGTTCCTGTTTACAGACATCCCCAGGTAGCCCTAACCCTGCCTCGTTCCTGTTTACAGACAGCCCCAGGTAGCCCTAACCCTGCCAGGTTCCTGTTTACAGACAGCCCCAGGTAGCCCTAACCCTGCCAGGCTCCTGTTTACAGATATCCCCAGGTAGCCCTAACCCTGCCAAGTTCCTGATTACAGACAGCCCCAGGTAGCCCTAACCCTGCCAAGTTACTGATTACAGACTCCCCAGGTAGCCCTAACCTTGCCAGGTTCCTGTTTATAGACAGCCCCAGATAGCCCTAACCCTGCCAGGTTCCTCTTTACAGACAGCCCCAGGTAGCCCTAACCCTGCCTCGTTCCTGTTTACAGACAGCCCCAGGTAGCCCAAACCCTGCCTCGTTCCTGATTACAGACAGCCCCAGGTAGCCCTAACCCTGCCAAGTTCCTGATTACAGACAGCCCCAGGTAGCCCTAACCCTGCCAGGTTCCTGTTTACAGACATCCCCAGGTAGCCCTAACCCTGCCTCGTTCCTGATTACAGACAGCCCCAGGTAGCCCTAACCCTGCCAAGTTCCTGATTACAGACATCCCCAGGTAGCCCAAACCCTGCCAAGTTCCTGTTTACAGACATCCCCAGGTAGCCCTAACCCTGCCAAGTTCCTGATTACAGACAGCCCCAGGTATCCCTAACCCTGCCAAGTTCCTGATTACAGACAGCCCCAGGTAGCCCTAACCCTGCCAGGTTCCTGTTTACAGACAGCCCCAGGTAGCCCTAACCCTGCCAGGTTCCTGTTTACAGACAGCCCCAGGCAGCCCTAACCCTGCCAGGTTCCTGTTTACAGACAGCCCCAGGTAGCCCTAACCCTGCCAGGTTCCTGTTTACAGACATCCCCAGGTAGCCCTAACCCTGCCAGGTTCCTGTTTACAGATATCCCCAGGTAGCCCTAACCCTGCCAGGCTCCTGTTTACAGATATCCCCAGGTAGCCCTAACCCTGCCAAGTTCCTGATTACAGACAGCCCCAGGTAGCCCTAACCCTGCCAAGTTACTGATTACAGACTCCCCAGGTAGCCCTAACCTTGCCAGGTTCCTGTTTATAGACAGCCCCAGATAGCCCTAACCCTGCCAGGTTCCTCTTTACAGACAGCCCCAGGTAGCCCAAACCCTGCCTCGTTCCTGATTACAGACAGCCCCAGGTAGCCCTAACCCTGCCAAGTTCCTGATTACAGACAGCCCCAGGTAGCCCTAACCCTGCCAGGTTCCTGTTTACAGACATCCCCAGGTAGCCCTAACCCTGCCTCGTTCCTGATTACAGACAGCCCCAGGTAGCCCTAACCCTGCCAAGTTCCTGATTACAGACATCCCCAGGTAGCCCAAACCCTGCCAAGTTCCTGTTTACAGACATCCCCAGGTAGCCCTAACCCTGCCAAGTTCCTGATTACAGACAGCCCCAGGTATCCCTAACCCTGCCAAGTTCCTGATTACAGACAGCCCCAGGTAGCCCTAACCCTGCCAGGTTCCTGTTTACAGACAGCCCCAGGTAGCCCTAACCCTGCCAGGTTCCTGTTTACAGACAGCCCCAGGCAGCCCTAACCCTGCCAGGTTCCTGTTTACAGACAGCCCCAGGTAGCCCTAACCCTGCCAGGTTCCTGTTTACAGACATCCCCAGGTAGCCCTAACCCTGCCAGGTTCCTGTTTACAGATATCCCCAGGTAGCCCTAACCCTGCCAGGTTCCTGATTACAGACAGCCCCAGGTAGCCCTAACCCTGCCAGGTTCCTGTTTACAGACAGCCCCAGGTAGCCCTAACCCTGCCAAGTTCCTGTTTACAGACAGCCCCAGGTAGCCCTAACCCTGCCAAGTTCCTGTTTACAGACAGCCCCAGGTAGCCCTAAACCTGCCTCGTTCCTGATTACAGATAGCCCCAGGTAGCCCTAACCCTGCCAGGTTCCTGTTTACAGACAGCCCCAGGTAGCCCTAACCCAGCCAGGTTCCTGTTTACAGACATCCCCAGGTAGCCCTAACCCTGCCTCGTTCCTGATTACAGACAGCCCCTGGTAGCCCTAACCCTGCCAGGTTCCTGATTACAGACAGCCCCAGGTAGCCCTAACCCTGCCAGGTTCCTGTTTACAGATATCCCCAGGTAGCCCTAACCCTGCCTCGTTCCTGATTACAGACAGCCCCAGGTAGCCCTAACCCCACCAGGTTCCTGTTTACAGACAGCCCCAGGTAGCCCTAACCCTGCCAAGTTGCTGATTACAGACTCCCCAGGTAGCCCTAACCTTGCCAGGTTCCTGTTTATAGACAGCCCCAGATAGCCCTAACCCTGCCAGGTTCCTCTTTACAGACATCCCCAGGTAGCCCTAACCCTGCCAGGTTCCTGTTACAGACAGCCCCAGGTAGCCCTAACCCTGCCAAGTTCCTGATTACAGGCAGCCCCAGGTAGCCCTAACCCTGCCAGGTTCCTGTTTACAGACATCCCCAGGTAGCCCTAACCCTGCCAGGTTCCTGTTTACAGACAGCCCCAGGTAGCCCTAACCCTGCCAAATTCCTGATTACTGACAGCCCCAGGTAGCCCTAACCCTGCCAGGTTCCTGTTTACAGACAGCCCCAGGTAGCCCTAACCCTGCCAGGTTCCTGTTTACAGACATCCCCAGGTAGCCCTAACCCTGCCTCGTTCCTGATTACAGACAGCCCCAGGTAGCCCTAACCCTGCCAAGTTCCTGATTACAGACATCCCCAGGTAGCCCAAACCCTGCCAGGTTCCTGTTTACAGACATCCCCAGGTAGCCCTAACCCTGCCAAGTTCCTGATTACAGACAGCCCTAGGTAGCCCTAACCCTGCCAAGTTCCTGATTACAGACAGCCCCAGGTAGCCCTAACCCTGCCAGGTTCCTGATTACAGACAGCCCCAGGTAGCCCTAACCCTGCCAGGTTCCTGTTTATAGACAGCCCCAGGTAGCCCAAACCCTGCCAGGTTCCTGTTTACAGACTGCCCCAGGTAGCCCTAACTCTGCCAGGTTCCTGTTTACAGACTGCCCCAGGTAGCCCTAACTCTGCCAGGTTCCTGTTTACAGACTGCCCCAGGTAGCCCTAACCCTGCCAAGTTGCTGATTACAGACAGCCCCAGGTAGCCCTAACCCTGCCAAGTTCCTGATTACAGACAGCCTCAGGTAGCCCTAACCCTGCCAAGTTCCTGATTACAGACAGCCCCAGGTAGCCCTAACCCTGCCAGGTTCCTGATTACAGACAGCCCCAGGTAGCCCAAACCCTGCCAGGTTCCTGTTTACAGACTGCCCCAGGTAGCCCTAACCCTGCCAAGTTGCTGATTACAGACAGCCCCAGGTAGCCCTAACCCTGCCAGGTTCCTGATTACAGACAGCCTCAGGTAGCCCTAACCCTGCCAGGTTCCTGTTTACAGACTGCCCCAGGTAGCCCTAACCCTGACAAGTTGCTGATTACAGACAGCCCCAGGTAGCCCTAACCCTGCCAGGTTCCTGATTACAGACAGCCTCAGGTAGCCCTAACCCTGCCAGGTACACCATACACATGCATGCACATACACACACACTTATGCACACATGCACGCACACATACACATGCACAGGGGCAGAGACTTTGAACCCATGACTTTTATGTAAATGTCACTGTCATGTTGTTGATTTAAATGCAGGCCAAACATTCTAACCTTTTACAGAGGTTGAGTACAGTGTGACATATGTTAACTCTATCTCTGAGTCACCATGGGACTATACTGTCATATACTGTAGTAGAACTTATCCAGTATTCAGGCTTCAGGACAGAAATGACATTTCCCTTTTCCTATAGAATGCCTATTTCTTTCTGTGGGTGAGTCAGCAAGAGCTCCTTAGTTTGGAGGCAGCGTAACGAGTGGCTCTAATCCTGACCAGGCAGCGCTGTTGTCACGCATGGAAAGAGAGAGAGAGAGGGAAGGAGAGAGAGGGAGAGAGAGAGAGAGAGGGGGAAGGAGAGAGGGAGAGAGAGAGGGAGGGAGAGAGAGAGAGGGATAGAAGGACAGAAGGACAGTGAGTGAGAGGGAGAAAGGCAGAGATGGGGAGAGAGAAAGAAAACGAGAGAGAGAGAGAGAGAGAAACAGAGCTAAGCTTTGTTACATTTTCTGTAGTTTTCTGATTCTCCTCCTGTTCAGGGACACACGTCACTAAACCTACCATCACGTTCCACTCGGTTACCTGTGGCGTCACATACTCACCCGCCATCCCCCCTTCCACTTAATGTGCCTGGTGCCTCTTCTGTCGTGCTTCTGTTCTGACTGAAGAGTGGGCTGTGGTTCTGTTCTGACTGAAGAGTGGGCTGTGGTTCTGTTCTGACTGAAGAGTGGCCTGTGGTTCTGTTCTGACTGAAGAGTGGGCTGTGGTTCTGGTTGAAAATAGCCTGTGGTTCTGTTCTTGTTTAAGAGTGGGCTGTGGCTCTGTTCTGGTTGAAGAATGGGCTGTGGTTCTGTTCTGGTTGAAGAGTGGGCTGTGGTTCTGTTCTGGTTGAATAGTGGGCTGTGGTTCTGTTCTGGTTGAAGAGTGGGCTGTGGTTCTGTTTCGGTTGAAAAGTGGGCTGTGGTTCTGTTTTGGTTGAAGATTGGGCTGTGATTCTGTTCTGGTTGAAGAGTAGGCTGTGGTTCTGTTCAGGTTGAAGAGTGGGCTGTGGTTCTGTTCTGGTTGAAGAGTGGGCTGTGGTTTTGTTCTGATTGAAGAGTGGGCTGTAGTTTTGTTATGGTTGAAGAGTGGGCTGTGGTTCTGTTCTGTTTGAAGATTCAATTCAATTCAAGGGGCTTTATTGGCATGGGAAACATATGTTAACATTGCCAAATCAAGTGAAGTAGATAATAAACAAAAGTGAAATAAACAATAAAAATGAACAGTAAACATTACACTCATAGAAGTTCCAAAAGAATAAAGCATTTCAAATGTCATATTATGTCTATATTGTAACAATGTGCAAATCTTCATTGGTTGCCCTTTTCTTGTGGCAACAGGTCACAAATCTTGCTGCTGTGATGGCATACTGTGGTATTTCACCCAGTAGATATTGGAGTTATGATATCATGGCTTTAGAAGCTTCTGATAGGCTAATTGACATAATTTGCGTCAATTGGAGGTGTACCTGTGGATGGATTTCAAGGCCTACCTTCAAACTCAGTGCCTCTGCTTGACATCATGGGAAAATCAAAAGAAATCAGCCAAGACCTCATAAAAAAATTTGTAGACCTCCACAAGTCTGGTTCATCCTAGGGAGCAATTTCCAAACCTGAAGATACCACGTTCATCTGTACAAGGTACCTGAAGGTACTACGTTCATCTGTACAAAGAATAGTACACAAGTATAAACACCATGGGACCACGCAGCCGTCATACCGCTCAGGAAGGAGACGCGTTCTGTCTCCTAGAGATGAACGTACTTTGGTGTGAAAAGTGCAAATCAATCCTAGAACAAAGGACCTTGTGAAGATGCTGGAGGAAACAGGTACAAAAGTGTCTATATCCACAGTAAAACGAGTCCTATATTGACATAACCTGAAAGGCCGCTCAGCAAGGAAGAAGCCACTGCTCCAAAACCGCCATAAAAAAGCCAGACTACAGTTTGTAACTGCACATGGGGACAAAGATTGTACTTTTTGTAGAAATTTCCTCTGGTCTGATGAAACACAAATAGAAATGTTTGGCCATAATCACCATTTTTATGTTTGGAGGAAAAAGGGGGGGCCTTGTAAGCCGAAGAACACCATCCCAACCGTGAAGAACGGGGGTGGCAGCATCATGTTGTGGGGGTGCTTTGCTGCAGGAGGGACTAGTGCACTTCATAAAATAGATGTCATCATGAGGCAGGAAAATGATGTGGATATATTGAAGCAACATCTCAAGACATCAGTCAGGCAGTCTACCAAATGGACAATGACACCAAGCATACTTCCAAAGTTGTGGCAAAATGGCTTAAGGACAACAAAGTCAAGGTATTGGAGAGGCCATCACAAAGCCCTGATCTCAATCCTATAGAACATTTGTGGGCAGAACTAAAAAAGCAAGTGCTGGCAAGGAGGTCTACAAAGCTGACTCACTTACACCAGGTCTGTCAGGAGGAATGAGCCAAAATTCACCCAACTTATTGTGGGAAGCTTGTGGAAGGCTACCCGAAACGTTTGACCCAAGTTAAACAATTTAAAGGCAATGCTACCAAATACTAATTGAGTGTATGTAAACTTCTGACCCACGCGAATGTGATGAAAGACATAAAAGCTGAAATAAATCATTCTCTCTACTATTATTCTGACATTTCACATTCTTAAAATAAAGTGGTGATCCTAACTGACCCGAGAGAGGGAATTTTTACTTTTTTTAACTAGGCAAGTCAATTAAGAACAAATTCTTATTTTCTATGACGGCTTAGGAACTGTGGGTTAACTGCCTTGTTCAAGGGCAGAACAACAGATTTTTACCTTGCCAGCTCAGGGATCTGATCTTGCAACCTTTCTTGTAGCTCAGTTGGTAGAGCATGGTGTTTGCAACACCAGTGTTGTGGGTTTGATTCCCATGGGGGGCCAGCACAGAAAAAAAAAATGTATGAAATTGTATGAAATGTATGCATTCACTACTGTAAGTCGCTCTGGATAAGAGTGTCTGCTAAATGACTAAAATGTAAATGGTTATTAGTCCAACACTCTTACCACTAGGCTATCTGCCGCCTCAGTTCTATTAGCTATGATGACTAGGATGTTACTTTAGCTAATATTGGGACAGCAATGTGGGCTGTGTGTAGTGGTTATGATATGGTTTGGCTGGAAAGGTTTTTTCGCCTGGTCACATACAGCTGATGTGTTGTTCATTGAAGTCCACAAACAAAGGGAAAGGGTGAGAGGAGGAGAGTGCATAAAGGCGAAAAGGAATACAATGTGGCTGCTATGAAAGTGATCAGGGGTGTATTCATTCCGCTGATTCTGTTGAAAAATGTTTCTTAAATGGAAGCAAAGAAACGTGGATAAAAATACTAGAATTTGTCCAATAGAAACTCTTGTTTATAACTGTTTGTCACGCCCTGACCGTAGAGAGCCTTGTTATTTCTCTATTTGGTTAGGTCAGGGTGTGATTTGGGTGGGCATTCTAGATTATGTATATCTATGTTTGTATTTCTATGTTGGCCTGATATGGTTCCCAATCAGAGGCAGCTGTCTTTCGTTGTCACTGATTGGGGATCATATTTAGGCAGCCTTTTCCCACTGGGTTTTTGTGGGATCTTGTTTTTGTATAGTTGCCTTGTGCACTGCATTACTGCACATTTGTTATTCTTTGTTGTTTTTGTTGTAAGTTTCACTATTAAAGAGAATGTGGAACTCCACGAACGCTGTGCCTTGGTCTCCTTCATATGACAAACGTGACACTGTTGGACTAATGATCACACCCTAGATAAGCTAGATGCAGGAAAGAGTGTACAAGGCGGTATTAAATGTGTCACTGTCTGTCTGTGTCACTGTCTGTCATCTCAAATGTTTCTCCTGACCTCTGTGCACCTACATTGTAAACTTTCATTCATAGGCTAGGTTGTAGCAACCTCATGATGGGTATAGGGAAAATTTGAGTATCATGTAGTAGCCTAAGCCTTTCAATGTTACATTGAACTGGGTGAATGGAATATGAATGACAGTCATCCAATATGCTGTAATAGAAATAAGGCCATGCTCATTGGAGAAAAAAAGTGTCCTCCCTCATCTTAAACGGCACTGACCGACACTGGTCTTCAGTACATGGGACTTCATGTCCCACTTCTCATCAAAGTGATTACCCATTGCAGTGATGAATGACAGCGTGTTCATAGACATCCAACAATTTGTTGTTAACGCCATGCATGGGGTGTTTTAGAGCTTGCACTTTGTACTTGCAGAGCAATCATTGTACAATTTGGTTCTAGATGTGCCATCAGAGTAGTAAAGCCGATATCCTCTACCATTAAAAATGGCTGCATATATGGAATCATTTCTGTAATCAGCGCTGTGATTTTTTTCACTCTGTCCCTTCTCGCACTTTTATGTGAACCTGTCTAATGTCTGTTGTTAGTGGCCTGCACTGTTTTGGGGTCTCACGGTGCCCCCCTTTTTAGATGGTTAAGCATTGCACCTGTACAGCCACTAGCTCAGTTCCACCTTGTATTTCACCACCTCGTTTAACTTGTCAAAGTATTGTCATACAGCACTATGCTGCTGTCGCTTCCCTGTCGCTTCCCTGTCGCTCCCCTGTCGCTCCCCTGTCCGCTCCCCTGTCCACTCCCCTGTCGCTCCCCTGTCCGCTCCCCTGTCCTCTCCCCTGTCCACTCCCCTGTCGCTCCCCTGTCCGCTCCCCTGTCCGCTCCCCTGTCCGCTCCCCTGTCCGCTCCCCTGTCGCTCCCCTGTCGCTCCCCTGTCCGCTCCCCTGTCCGCTCCCCTGTCCACTCCCCTGTCGCTCCCCTGTCCGCTCCCCTGTCCGCTCCCCTGTCCGCTCCCCTGTCCGCTCCCCTGTCGCTCTAAACGTTAACGATTCCAATTTTGTTTAAACGTTCACAGCCCTAGTGTCAGTGCGTGCGACTGTGTGTGGGTATGTGGGTGGGTGTGTGGGTGTGTGGGTGTGTGTGTGGGTGTGTGGGTATGTGTGTGGGTGTGTGTGGGTGTGTGTGTGGGTATGTATGTGGGTGTGTGGGTATGTGTGTGCGTGCGTGTGTGGGTGGGTATGTGTGTGGGTATGTGTGTGGGTGTGTGGGTGGGTATGTGGGTGTGTGTGGGTGTGTGGGTATGTGTGTGGGTGTGTGGGTATGTGTGGGTGTGTGGGTATGTGTGTGGGTGTGTCGGTGTGTGTGGGTGTGTGGGTATGTGTGTGGGTATGTGTGTGGGTGGGTATGTGGGTGGGTGGGTGTGTGGGTATGTGTGTGGGTGTGTGGGTATGTGTGGGTGTGTGGGTATGTGTGTGGGTGTGTCGGTGTGTGGGTATGTGTGGGTGTGTGGGTATGTGTGTGGGTGTGTCGGTGTGTGGGTGTGGGTGTAGATGCTGAGCTAAAGGACACACCTCTTCTCTCCTGCTGTCTCACTGTCAGCTCTTCACCTGTTACTCCATAGGAAATCAGCAATCAGTTCTCTGTCTCTCTCCGTGAAAAATAAATAATTATAATTTCTGTTATTTTCTTTTGTGTACTCACGTGGGGAAAGTGGTCGAAACACGGCCTGTGTTTACGTGCTGTACACTGGACGGGGTAGACGCAGTGGCGTGTATTCATGGATGCCAAAGGAAACCAGGATTTCCCCCCAAAATTACTATATATATATCCAACCATAAATCCATACATTGTTCCCCTTGCCTGATGTAGTAGGCTAATGTTAACTAGCTGGCTCAACTTTGACAATGAAGTTAGGCTAGTGAGAAAGCATTTTAGCCAGGTAGCCAATCAGAATCATAGACCATTTTGGCAACATGAAAGAGAGGAGAATGGCATTGGCGTTTCTCGACAAGTAGGGTGAGTTCACATGTTTTTTCTACTTGCAAGCACACACACACATACATACACACACACACACACACACACTGTATTAGACTAAGCATATGTGATTTGATGATGTTGAAATGTTACTCTGAGATACTCTGAATGATCGGCTATGAAAAGCCAACTGACATTTACTCCTGAGGTGCTGACCTGTTGTACCCTCGGCAACCACTGTGATTATTATTATTTGACCCTGCTAGTCATCTATGAACATTTGAACATCTTGGCCATGTTCTGTTATGATCTCCACCCAGCACAGCCAGAAGAGGACTGGCCACCCCTCATAGCCTGGTTCCTCTCTAGGTTTCTTCCTAGGTTCTGGCCTTTCTATGGAGTTTTTCCTAGCCACCGTGCTTCTACACCTGCATTGCTTGCTGTTTGGGGTTTTAGGCTGGGTTTCTGTACAGCACTTTGAGGTATCAGCTGATGTAAGAAGGGCTTTATAAATACATTTGATTTGAAATGTTAAAAGTTGAAATGGTGCTGAAATAGTGGTGTCAGCTGCTGTTTTCTTTGCAACTTGCAGTAACTCTCTGGTGTTCTAAATCAATAGTTGTTTAGTAGTCCGAAAATGTTGGAAATGGTAACTCGCTTGACCATGCTGCAGGTCATGTAACTGTTTGTTACATGCAAAATGCTTTGTGGACTTCAGACAGATGTTGCTCTCCGGTTTTGTGATGAAACAAAGGTGTGTCTTCTTTTTGTCTCAGCCTTAGGCCTATATATAATGCCGTCAAGGCATATGAACTAACAGGTTATAGGACAAACAACGCAATTATCGCAACACATAGGTTGTAATATGGCTTTTTTTCCCCCAGTGATTTTACCCACTCACCATTACTGTGTAGACTTTAGGGGATTTTAACTGTTCGAAGAGAAGAGAGACTGCAGAATCTTCAAACAACAACTTTATTATAAGATTTGAAAAAATGGAGCAGTCAACTATGCTCTTCAACAGTGCTAAGTTAAGGCCCAACGAACAGAGTTGGCTCTCAGCTTTTATAGAAAAGTTCAATCTTTTTGTCTATGTGGCAGTTAGCAGATGTGAGTAAACAGGGGTGAGGAACATAGTGTATAAAAAAGCTGTTTAGCTTGTCTGTGTAGATTAAGATAGCTGACATTGCCACCATTGTCTGATCTTTCCTGCAGGTTTCCACACAGAGGAGTTCCTGCAGATAGTTCAAACGGGATGTCACATACTGTCACACCCTGATCTGTTTAACCTGTCCTTGTGATTGTCTCCATCCCCTCCAGGTGTCGCTTATTTCCCCCAGTGTATTTATCCCTGTGTTTCCTATCTCTCTGTGCCAGTTCGTCTTGTATGTTTATCAAGTCAACCAGCATATTTTTTTCCCGTACTCCTTTTTCTATTCTCCTTTTGCTTGTCCTCCCGGTTCTGACCCTTGCCTGTTTTCTGGACTCTATGCCTGCCTGCCTGACCATTCTGCCTGCCCTGACCTCGAGCCTGCCTGCCCTTTGGTACCTCCTGGCCTCTGAACTGATTTTGACCTTTTGCCTGTCCACAACCATTCTCTTGCCTACTCCCCTTTGGATTTATTTAACATCTTAAACTCCAACCATCTGCCTCCTGTGTCTGCATTTGGGTCTCGCATTGAGTCATGATACATACTGCGGTCGCACCCAGACTAACTATGTCATACAAGACAACAAGCCTGCATCAGAAATTTTCCACAGCAAGACGGTGATTTGTTTTAGGGAAACTGGTTGGTATGCTGAGTCAGGTTGAGGACAGCAGCAATCTTGAAATGACTTAACCATTTCCTCACCAGCTATGACAGCATTCTCGGGTACCGCAAAATATGATTCCTTTACACGGTTCCTATACACCAGTGGTCAACAACCTTTTCTGAGTCAAGATCACTTTCTGAGTCAAAATGCAAGCCGAGATCTTCCGCTCAGATTTTTTTTAAACATGACTTTAAAAACATGAGCCTATGCAACATTAACTAATTAAAAACAATTATGTAGCAATGAGGTTTGTGCAGTAGGCTATAGGCCCAAAACATTATCACTGCATATTGGCTACGCTTGAATTGCCCTGCCAATGTTCTTCTCAGACCATCTTTTTAAATGATATTTCAAAATTGTAGGTATATGATCACACTGGTAATAGATCATTTGTTCTATTACTTGTGAGGCACAGCTGACTGAGCATAATAATTAGCTTGTTTTGTTTACTGTACTGATGGCCTGCATCTGATGGTCAGTCTGAGGGGAGGGAAGGAGCAGCGGTGAGGCTGCCTCTCACCCGACTCACTGTCCCTCCTCTCTCCCTCCCTCAGCTGAGAAAAGGGGACACAGTCATCCAGCTGATGGTGAGGCTTAAAACCTCTCTAGGCTAGGGGGGCGGTATTTTCACGTCTGGATGAAAAGCATGCCCAAAGTAAACTGCCTGCTACTCAGGCCCAGAAGCTAGGATATGCATATTATTAGTAGATTTGGATAGAAAACACTCCGAAGTTTCTACAACTGTTTGAATGATGTCTGTGAGTATAACATAACTTATTTGGAAGGCGAAACCCCGAGGACAAACCAACCAGGAATTTCTTTGTTGTTGAGGTCACTCACTTTTCAATGGGGATCTAGATTTCTAAGGCCCTTGCTTGCAGTTCCTATCGCTTCCACTGGATGTCAACAGTCTTTAGAAATTGGTTGATGTTTTTCCTTTGTGTAATGAAGAAGTATTGCTGTTCAGAACGAGGGTCGAGTGAAGTGTACTGTTTGTTAGAGGCGCGTGACCTGAAAGCATGTTCCACTTTGTTTTCGTCCGGTATTGAACGCAGTTTATCCCGTCTTAAATTTCATTGATTATTTACGTTAAAAAATACCTACAGTTGTATTAGGAAAGTTGTTTGAAATGTTTGGACAAAGATTACAGGTAACTTATGAGATATTTTGTAGTCATGTTGCGCGAGTTGGAACCAATGTTTTTCTGGATCAAACGCGCCAAATAAATGGACATTTTGGAGATATAACGACGGAATTAATCGAACAAAATGACCATTTGTGATGTTTATGGGACATATTGGAGTGCCAACAAAAGAAGATCTTCAAAGGTAAGGCATGAATTATATCGTTATTTCTGAGTTTTGTGTCGCGCCTGGCGGGATGAAATATGATTGTCTGTGTTTGTTTGATGGGGTGCTATCCTCAGATAATAGTATGGTTTGCTTTCGCCGTAAAGCCTTTTTGAAATCTGACACAGAGGCTGGATTAACAATAAGTTTATCTTTAAACCTATGTATACTGCTCAAAAAAATAAAGGGAACACTTAAACAACACAATGTAACTCCAAGTCAATCACACTTCTGTGAAATCAAACTGTCCACTTAGGAAGCAACACTGATTGACAATACATTTCACATGCTGTTCCACTTCTCAGTTCCTATGCTTCCTGGCTGATGTTTTGGTCACTTTTGAATGCTGGCGGTGCTTTCACTCTAGTGGTAGCATGAGACGGAGTCTACAACCCACACAAGTGGCTCAGGTAGTGCAGCTCATCCAGGATGGCACATCAATGCGAGCTGTGGCAGAAGGTTTACTGTGTCTGTCAACGTAGTGTCCAGAGCATGGAGGCGCTACCAGGAGACAGGCCAGTACATCAGGAGACGTGGAGGAGGCCGTAGGAGGGCAACAACCCAGCAGCAGGACCGCTACCTCTGCCTTTGTGCAAGGAGGAGCAGGAGGAGCACTGCCAGAGCCCTGCAAAATGACATCCAGCAGGCCACAAATGTGCATGTGTCTGCTCAAACGGTCAGAAACAGGCTCCATGAGGGTGGTATGAGGGCCCGACGTCCATAGGTGGGGGTTGTGCTTACAGCCCAACACCGTGCAGGACGTTTGGCATTTGCCAGAGAACACCAAGATTGGCAAATTCGCCACTGGCGCCCTGTGCTCTTCACAGATGAAAGCAGGTTCACACTGAGCACATGTGACAGACGTGACAGAGTCTGGAGACGCCGTGGAGAACGTTCTGCTGCCTGCAACATCCTCCAGCATGACCGGTTTGACGGTGGGTCAGTTATGGTGTGGGGTGGCATTTCTTTGGGGGGCCGTACAGCCCTCCATGTGCTCGCCAGAGGTAGCCTGACTGCCATTAGGTACCGAGATGAGATCCTCAGACCCCTTGTGAGACCATATGCTGGTGCGGTTGGCCCTGGGTTCTTCCTAATGCAAAACAATGCTAGACCTCATGTCGCTGTTGTGTGTCAGCAGTTCCTGCAAGAGGAAGGCATTGATGCTATGGACTGGCCCGCCCGTTCCCCAGACCTGAATCCAATTGAGCACATCTGGGACATCATGTCTCGCTCCATCCACCAATGCCACGTTGCACCACAGACTGTCCAGGAGTTGGCAGATGCTTTAGTCCAGGTCTGGGAGGAGATCCCTCAGGAGACCATCCGCCACCTCATCAGGAGCATGCCCAGGCATTGTAGGGAGGTCATACAGGCACGTGGAGGCCACACACACTACTGAGCCTCATTTTGACTTGTTTTAAGGACATTAAAGTTGGATCAGCCTGTAGTGTGGTTTTCCACTTTAATTTTGAGTGTGACTCCAAATCCAGAGCTCCATGGGTTGATAAATTGGATTTCCATTGATTATTTGTGTGTGATTTTGTTGTCAGCACATTCAACTATGTAAAGAAAAAAGTATTTAATAAGATTATTTCATTCATTCAGATCTAGGATGTGTTATTTTAGTGTTCCCTTTATTTTTTTGAGCAGTGTATAACACTTGTATCTTTCATCAATGTTTGTGATGAGTATTTCTGTAATTTGATTTGGTTCTCTGCAATTTCACCGGATGTTATTTGAGACAATGCATTACTGAACATAACGCGCCAATTTAAACTGAGGTTTTTGGACATAAAGAGGGACTTTATTGAACAAAACAAACATTTATTGTGTAACATGGAGTCCTGGGAGTGCCACCAGATGAAGGTCATCAAAGGTTAGTGATTAATTTAATCGCTATTTCTGACTTTTGTGAGCCCTCTCCTTGGTTGGAAAATGTCTGTATGGTTTTTTGTGGCTAGGCGCTGTCCTAACATAATCGCATTGTGTGCTTTCGCCGTAAAGCCTTTTTGAAATCGGACACTGTGGTTGGATTAACAAGTAGTTTATCTTTAAAATGTATAATACTTGTATGTTTGAGGAATTGTAATTATGAGATTTCTGTTGTTTGAATTTGGCGCCCTGCAATTTCACTGGCTGTTGTCGAGGTTAACCTCCCAGAGAGGTTAAGTTGCACTGCATTACTTCTGCCTCATGAATCAATTAATGTTGTTACTCCTATGATCAGAGAAATAATAACAACACAAGCTTATCAAAACACACTTATAAAACTGATGAACACATTTTTGACAATGCTGAATAACAACTTAAACTTGAATTTACTCATAAAAACAGCAGCTCTTTGCTGTATTCATTGTCTCGCTCTACTCATGGTTTTAAATGTTCTGAAATCTAAAATTGTATCAACTTTGCTGTGAGTTCAAGGCTTCTTTTTACAGTCTATGGAGCGAGGAAACTGTGTAGACACGGTGATCTTAAATATCTGATTGACCAGCATTAGGCCTATAGGTGCACTTGATTTGCTCTCTGGGCCTGCCGGGTAGGCGGAGTTCTACCTTCAGACACATGAAATGGTTTAAAATGGGAACACTTTGCCTTCCTGGCGCAAGGGCTGCTGAATCAAGTGCACCTACCGTCAACAGCAGGAAAGGAAAAAAAAATAGGAACGCAAGGCTTTATCGTTATCACAGAAATGCTTGGTGATCGACTAGGAATGGCTTGGAGATCGCGATCGACCGGTTGGCGACCACTGCTGTACACCTATATTACAAACACACAAGGCACACCTCACTGACTAGTCTCTGTCTCTGTGTCCTCCTAGATCACCACCCTGATCAATCACAAAGACAAACCAAAGAAGTCGGAGCGGACGCAGCAGGCCATCCAGAGGGTGGGCCAGGCTGTTAGTGTTGCTGTGGGGCGCTTCGTTGCCGTGGGTGAGGCCATTGCCGTGGAGAACGAGGAGCTGAAGGAGGAGATGGGCATGGCATGCTTCGAGGCCCGCAGAGCAGGTAACTGGATCTGCGTCTGAAATTACATCCTAAATGGCATCCTAGTGCACTCTATAGGGAAGAAGGTGCCATTTTGAATGCAGTCCAACGAAGGGAGTGTTTTTGCTGTTGTTTTCATCATAAATACATTTTTTAAAAGGGTCGGAAACTTTCCATGGGAAGTTAAGCCCTTGAATTTGGGGAATTTTGCTTAAATTCATCAAAAAAGTTAGCTTATAACAGTGAACCTTTTTTGTGGGATACAGATAAGGCAATTCTAGGTCTTGTGGCATATTTTGGTTAAACTAACCCCAATTCAATGGAATTGCAACCCTCTGCATGCACGGTGCATTCTTCCATCACATGTACAGCTGATTCTCAAGATCTTGCACACAAATGAGATGCTATTGAGCCCGCGCTACTTCACTGTCTGAACCAAGGACTACATGCTTTCTGGTAGGTTTTGATTACAATACTGGGTGGGGTGAATATATTTTATATGACATACATGATTTTTTGTTAACTAGTAAATAGTAGCCCACAGCAAAGTGTGTTTAAATCATTTCTGACTTGTTAACATTTTCTGCTAGTTCGTTTTTGCTATGATGTGGGTTTTAGCTTGCTTGAGCCTGCTAACTGAGGAGTGTTAATTCACCTGTTTCCATACATGTTTCATTTTAAAACATTTATCTTACAAAGGAGTTGTTTAATCTAACTGCTTAACTATTTATCTGTACAGGGAATTGTATTCGGGTTTTTTTACTCGTTTTTTTGTGTGGAGACATGTCACTGCAGCTAATGTAGAAGGAAAAGCTGTGTACATTTGCAAGTACTGTGCCAAATCATATGTGAAGAATGCAACAAAGATGCAGAATTAGCTGGCCAAGTGCATAACGTTCCCTCAGCGCTCACAACAAGGAACCTCTGACAAAAGTCCCTCTACTTCTATTTGAGGTGAAAATTATGAATCAGACACCTATCGATAGCAACAGCTCATGGTCCTCCTGGAATCAGAAGTTTTTTTGACTCAATGGAGGAACGTAGTCAGAGAAATGCTGATGAATGTCTTGCTTGTATGCAACTGGTTCACCTCTGATGCTCACAGGCAATGTGTATTGGAAGAGATATCTGAATGTTCTTCGCCCAGCATACACCCCTCCAACCAGACATGCTTTATCTACTCATTTGCTGGATGCAGAGTTCAACAGAGTTCAAGTGAAGGTCAAGCAAATCATAGAGAAAGCAGACTCTATTGCAATCATCTCTGATAGGTGGTCGAATGATTGTGGGCAAGGAATAATTAACTATATCATCTCCACCCCTCAACCAGTATTCTACAAGAGCACAGACACAAGGTACACCAGACACACTGGTCTTTACATTGCAGATGAGTTGAAGGCAGTCATCAATGACCTTGGACAACAGAAGGTATTTGCACTGGTGACAGACAATGCCGCGAACATGAAGGCTGCTTGGTCTAAAGTGGAGGAGTCCTACCCTCATATCACACCCATTGGATGTGCTGCTCATGCATTGAATCTGCTCTTCAAGGACATCATAGCACTGAAAACAATGGATACACTCTACAAGAAAGCCAAGGAAATGGTTAGGCATGTGAAGAGTCATCAAGTTATAGCAGCAATCTACCTTACCAAGCAAAGTGAGAAGAATAAGAGCACCACATTGAAGCTGCCCAGCAATACCCATTGGGGTGGTGTTGTCATCATGTTTGACAGCCTCCTGGAGGGGAAGGAGTCTCTCCAAGAAATGTCCATATCACAGTCTGCCGATTTGGACAGCCCCATGAAGAGGATCCTCCTGGATGATGTATTTTGGAGAGAGTGGTAAGCAGCCTGAAACTCCTGAAACCTATAGCAGTAGCCATCGCACGGATTGAGGGAGACAATGCCATCCTGTCTGATGTTCAGACTCTGCTTGCAGATGTAAGAGAAGAAATCCGTACTGCTCTGCCCACTTCATTGTTGCTCCAAGCAGAGGAAACTGCAGTTCTGAAATACATCAAAAAGCGTGAAGACTTCTGCCTGAAGTCCATACATGCCGCAGCGTACATGTTGGACCCCAAGTATGCTGGCAAGAGCATCCTGTCAGGTGCAGAGATCAACAAGGCCTATGGTGTCATCATTACCGTGTCTCGCCACCCTGGCCTGGCTGAGGGAAAGGTTCTTGGCAGTCTGGCGAAGTACACTTCCAAGCAAGGGCTTTGGGATGGAGATGCAATATGGCAGTCGTGCCAACATATCTCATCAACCACCTGGTGGAAGGGACTTTGTGGATCTGAGGCTCTTTCCCCTGTTGCCTCCATCATCCTCCAAATCCCACCAACATCAGCCGCCTCAGAGCGCAACTGGTCCTTGTTTAGGAACACACACACCAAAGCACGCAACAGGCTGACCAATACAAGGGTTGAAAAATTGGTGGCCATCTGGGCAAATTTGAGGCTTTTTGAGCCTGACAACGAGCCTTCCTCAACAAGGTTGGAAAGTGACAGTGAAAATTAGGCCTCAGAGTCTGATGTTCAAGAGCTGGACATTGAGGAGGTCCAGGGAGAAGACATGGAAGCCTGAGAGGAAGACAACCAAAGCTTTAGTTTCTAGACTATCATTTTACATATGTACTGTATGTTAAAAACGTTTTTGGGAAATGTGATGGATCATTGGCTATCATTCAATATTACCTTTCTTTTGTTGTTCAGTAAAATCATCCCATGTGAAGAGTCAACTCATTTAATTAAAGTTCAATTCGTAACTAAATAGTTTTTTACATTTTTATTGGAAGGATTTAATCATTTACAATTATGTCTACTTATGATACGGTAAAAGGTTTATGTTTCTGTCTCCATATGATATGGTAAATATATCCAATGCAAAAAACATCTACATTTAAATGGTATTAATATTAATTTGCATATATTTCCGTTAATTCCCATATAAACCTGTTATTTCCCATATATTCCCACGGAAAGTTTCCACCTCTGAATATTCCCCAAAATGTGCAACCCTAACTCTGCCTATCCAACACATTTGCACTGGAGGTGTTCCGAAGTCAAAGACTGTTGTTTTTGTTAGTTTTGAGTGAAGTTTAGTTTAAGTTTGCAAGACTTGAGGCTAGAGGGAAGTGAAGTTGGTTCTGTTCTATCCTGAGGGGGGAAATGTAGAGACAGAGAACAGAACAGTATGAGTCAGGTTTGGAAAAGGAGAGAGCTGTGTAATTTGAGGCTGAAGTGTTTGTGTACCAGGCAGGCAGGGCTGCAGGCGTAATGAAGGGTATTCTGAGGTTTACCTGCCCTGTCTTCTGGACAGAGTTCACTCATCTTCAGTATCTTCTCTCGCTCAGAGGGATAGAGAGAGAGAGAGTCTCGCCTATTCTCAGCTGTCGGCAGTTGAATCCTTTGCTTAGAGAGACAAAAAGAGAAACTGGGAGATGTGACCTTGTGCCTTCAACACTTTTCCATGAGCCCATGCAACTAAATATACCTACAAATGCTGACCCTTTATCTCTTCATCATAACTGTCAGTCATTCTCCGAATAACTACCACATTCCACGGGAGGAGGATATCTACACCGCAGCTATCAACACTCTTTTAAAACAAACAGAGTAATATCTTTTTGAGCCGGTTTTGCAACTCTTATCAAGTGAAAAATGTCAGGATGAATAGGGGGTCAAAGCCTGAGGCCCAATCAAAGTCTTATCCTGTTGATATGTTAAGTCCAAAACAAAATCTCACAGGGTAAAAATGTAAAAGCCAACACAGGAGATAATAGGTTTATGTTGGGGAGAAGCGGCATGTGTAACAGTGTGTTTAATCTCCTAGTGTGCTGATTTGAAAAGGGCTGAACCCAAACAAAAGCGAGCTGGTGGGAAGCGTCAGCCAGAGTGGCCCACTGTGGCCAATTTTATTCCTTCCATTCCTCCTTTCTTCTGTTTTCTTACCTTCTTCACTCTATTGAGGGAATATTTTACCTTCACCGTTAAAAAGACAGAAAGTGAACTTTTCCCTCCGTCGTTCTGGGACGGAATGAAGTTGTCTTCTCTGATGAAAAGAAAGAAAGAAAGAAAGAAAGAAAGAAAGAAAGAAAGAAAGAAAGAAGGAGAAAGGAAGGAAGGGCTTTAAATCTGCGGGAAGAGGAGAAGGATTGACGGCCTCTTAAAGTGTAGCCAGAGGGAGGAAGAGACTAAGCGGACCCCCTCCAGCGCAGGGAGGCAGGCAGGCAGGCAAAGACACAGGGAGGCAGGCAGGGAGTGAGGGAAGCAAACAAGGAGGATGGAGGCAGGCAGGCATGCAGGCAGGCAGCGTAATGAAATAAATAAAAAAGGTGATTACATTACTTTAATTTGGTGATCTCCATCATCGGGCGATGACGTAGAGAGGGGGCAATGAGGCAGAGTTGTTGGCTTCAATCTGTTCTCCTTGACCAGACCAAACCAATTATGCTGCTAGCTAAGGTTTTAGGAGGCAGATACTGTATTAAGAGTTTTGGATAGTGAGTGTGTAAAAGGGCACCACGGTCCTGTATCTCTCAAACGGTGTATGTCAGTGCAACCTGCAGGCTGCAGACTACATAATATCACAATCACCTTGTTACAAGACTCTTTTTATGGTCAGGACTCGGTCAGTTACAAGACTCCACAGGTTTTAATCATTTCAAGTGTTCATCCCATTCGAATACCAAGCAGCAGAAAACAAACAATTCCCATAAAAGGAGATCTTAGCGATAAAGAGAACAAGAAGACGAATGAGCAACACTGTTACAACACTCTGTGAAGCATGGAGGGGGACATTTGGCATAGCTTAATCAAACTCCATGCAGCTTCTGGACCATATTTTGATGTTCAGCAACATTATTTGTGAGCTAGGCTGAATGTTTCAGCTGGTTTGGGGGATTCTGGCATCCACAAGGGGCTGTCAAATGCAATCAGTGCGTCGGTGCACTTTCTTTTGGATTGCAAGCCAACCCAAACAAGGAGCCAAACCATGCAGCCAACGTGATACAAGTCTCTCTCTTCACCCCCCCCCCCCCCCTCTCTCTCTCTCTCTCTCTCTCTCTCTCTCTCTCTCTCTCTCTCTCTCTCTCTACTGCCATTTTGGTTATGGTTCTTCAGCCCATTATTTGTATGTTGGTTTTCCTTTTCCGTTGTGCACCTAGGGTTGTTTTGGAGTTTGGTGAAGGAATTAGCGCCCCTCCAGTGTACCAGCCTCTCAGTTTGAAATGGCCTGGTCATGTCGCTCAGAGGGCGTGCCAGCTGGCCCTAGCATTGGCTGGCATCACATTGCTGCAGTGCCACCGAGCTGAATATAAGCCTGTCCAGGATGAGATGTTCCCACTGGGGTTTATGGTGCTACCGTTGACTGACAGGAGAGCAGAGGAGAAGAGAAGAGAGGGGAGGGGAGGAGCCTCTCAACTGTCACATAGGGCACCATGGGAAGGGAACCTAAAGGGTTTTAGCTCTCAAACAAAGTGGAGCTGAATTCTGGATGTCACTTTTTAGTTTATGCAACTTTGAACAAGTTTTTGGATAATGGGGTTTCCATGAAACCACTGTGAAGAAATATGACCAAGTATTAGAACATTTAGATAAAGTGATAATGTACTATACATGGTACCTCTGAAAATGTTGTATGGTGTTTCTATGCTGAATGATATAGAACAATTCCTATAGATTTGATCATCATCACCCTCCCCCTTCTCCTCCTCTTACTCCTCCTGATCAACATCATCACCCTCCCCCTTCTCCTCCTCTTACTCCTCCTGATCAACATCATCACCCTCCCCCTTCTCCTCCTCTTACTCCTCCTGATCAACATCATCACCCTCCCCCTTCTCCTCTTACTCCTCCTGATCAACATCATCACCCTCCCCCTTCTCCTCCTCTTACTCCTCCTGATCATCATCATCACCCTCCCCCTTCTCCTCTTACTCCTCCTGATCATCATCATCACCCTCCCCCTTCTCCTCCTCTTACTCCTCCTGATCATCATCATCACCCTCCCCCTTCTCCTCCTCTTACTCCTCCTGATCAACATCATCACCCTCCCCCTTCTCCTCCTCTTACTCCTCCTGATCATCATCATCACCCTCCCCCTTCTCCTCCTCTTACTCCTCCTGATCATCATCATCACCCTCCCCCTTCTCCTCCTCTTACTCCTCCTGATCAACATCATCACCCTCCCCCTTCTTCTCCTCTTACTCCTCCTGATCATCATCATCACCCTCCCCCTTCTCCTCCTCTTACTCCTCCTGATCAACATCATCACCCTCCCCCTTCTCCTCCTCTTACTCCTCCTGATCATCATCATCACCCTCCCCCTTCTCCTCCTCTTACTCCTCCTGATCATCATCATCACCCTCCCCCTTCTTCTCCTCTTACTCCTCCTGATCATCATCATCACCCTCCCCCTTCTCCTCCTCTTACTCCTCCTGATCATCATCATCACCCTCCCCCTTCTCCTCCTCTTACTCCTCCTGATCAACATCATCACCCTCCCCCTTCTCCTCTTACTCCTCCTGATCATCATCATCACCCTCCCCCTTCTCCTCCTCTTACTCCTCCTGATCATCATCATCACCCTCCCCCTTCTCCTCCTCTTACTCCTCCTGATCAACATCATCACCCTCCCCCTTCTCCTCCTCTTACTCCTCCTGATCATCATCATCACCCTCCCCCTTCTCCTCCTCTTACTCCTCCTGATCATCATCATCACCCTCCCCCTTCTCCTCCTCTTACTCCTCCTGATCAACATCATCACCCTCCCCCTTCTCCTCCTCTTACTCCTCCTGATCAACATCATCACCCTCCCCCTTCTCCTCCTCTTACTCCTCCTGATCAACATCATCACCCTCCCCCTTCTCCTCCTCTTACTCCTCCTGATCAACATCATCACCCTCCCCCTTCACCTCCTCTTACTCCTCCTGATCAACATCATCACCCTCCCCCTTCTCCTCTTACTCCTCCTGATCATCATCATCACCCTCCCCCTTCTCCTCCTCTTACTCCTCCTGATCATCATCATCACCCTCCCCCTTCTTCTCCTCTTACTCCTCCTGATCATCATCATCACCCTCCCCCTTCTCCTCCTCTTACTCCTCCTGATCAACATCATCATCACCCTCCCCCTTCTCCTCCTCTTACTCCTCCTGATCAACATCATCACCCTCCCCCTTCTCCTCCTCTTACTCTTCCTGATCAACATCATCACCCTCCCCCTTCTCCCCCTCTTACTCCTCCTGATCATCATCATCACCCTCCCCCTTCTCCTCCTCTTACTCCTCCTGATCAACATCATCACCCTCCCCCTTCTTCTCTTCTTACTCCTCCTGATCAACATCATCACCCTCCCCCTTCTCCTCCTCTTACTCCTCCTGATCAACATCATCACCCTCACCCTTCTCCTCATCTTACTCTTCCTGATCATCATCATCACCCTCCCCCTTCTCCTCTTACTCCTCCTGATCAACATCATCACCCTCCCCCTTCTCCTCCTCTTACTCCTCCTGATCAACATCATCATCACCCTCCCCCTTCTCCTCCTCTTACTCCTCCTGATCAACATCATCACCCTCCCCCTTCTCTTCCTCTTACTCCTCCTGATCAACATCATCACCCTCCCCCTTCTCCTCTTACTCCTCCTGATCAACATCATCACCCTCCCCCTTCTCCTCCTCTTACTCCTCCTGATCATCATCATCACCCTCCCCTTCTCCTCCTCTTACTCCTCCTGATCAACATCATCACCCTCCCCCTTCTCCTCCTCTTACTCCTCCTGATCATCATCATCACCCTCCCCCTTCTCCTCCTCTTACTCTTCCTGATCATCATCATCACCCTCCCCCTTCTCCTCCACTTACTCCTCCTCATCATCATCATCACCCTCCCCCTTCTCCTCCTCTTACTCCTCCTGATCAACATCATCACCCTCCCCCTTCTCCTCCTCTTACTCCTCCTGATCATCATCATCACCCTCCCCCTTCTCCTCCTCTTACTCCTCCTGATCAACATCATCATCACCCTCCCCCTTCTCCTCCTCTTACTCCTCCTGATCATCATCATCACCCTCCCCCTTCTCCTCCTCTTACTCCTCCTGATCAACATCATCATCACCCTCCCCCTTCTCCTCCTCTTACTCCTTCTGATCAATATCATCATCACCCTCCCCCTTCTCCTCCTCTTACTCCTCCTGATCATCATCATCATCACCCTCCCCCTTCTCCTCCTCTTACTCCTCCTGATCATCATCATCACCCTCCCCCTTCTCCTCCTCTTACTCCTCCTGATCATCATCATCGCCCTCCCCTTCTCCTCCTCTTACTCCTCCTGATCAACATCATCACCCTCCCCCTTCTCCTCCTCTTACTCCTCCTGATCATTATCATCACCCTCCCCCTTCTCCTCCTCTTACTCCTCCTGATCATCATCATCACCCTCCCGCTTCTCCTCCTCTTACTCCTCCTGATCAACATCATCACCCTCCCCCTTCTCCTCCTCTTACTCCTCCTGATCATCATCATCACCCTCCCCCTTCTCCTCCTCCTTCTCCTCCTGATCATCATCATCACCCTCCCCCTTCTCCTCCACTTACTCCTCCTCATCATCATCATCACCCTCCCCCTTCTCCTCCTCTTACTCCTCCTGATCAACATCATCACCCTCCCCCTTCTCCTCCTCTTACTCCTCCTGATCATCATCATCACCCTCCCCCTTCTCCTCCTCTTACTCCTCCTGATCAACATCATCATCACCCTCCCCCTTCTCCTCCTCTTACTCCTCCTGATCATCATCATCACCCTCCCCCTTCTCCTCCTCTTACTCCTCCTGATCAACATCATCATCACCCTCCCCCTTCTCCTCCTCTTACTCCTTCTGATCAATATCATCATCACCCTCCCCCTTCTCCTCCTCTTACTCCTCCTGATCATCATCATCACCCTCCCCCTTCTCCTCCTCTTACTCCTCCTGATCATCATCATCACCCTCCCCTTCTCCTCCTCTTACTCCTCCTGATCAACATCATCACCCTCCCCCTTCTCCTCCTCTTACTCCTCCTGATCATTATCATCACCCTCCCCCTTCTCCTCCTCTTACTCCTCCTGATCATCATCATCACCCTCCCCGCTTCTCCTCCTCTTACTCCTCCTGATCAACATCATCACCCTCCCCCTTCTCCTCCTCTTACTCCTCCTGATCATCATCATCACCCTCCCCCTTCTCCTCCTCCTTCTCCTCCTGATCAACATCATCACCCTCCCCCTTCTCCTCCTCTTACTCCTCCTGATCAACATCATCACCCTCCCCCTTCTCCTCCTCTTACTCCTCCTGATCATCATCATCACCCTCCCCTTCTCCTCCTCTTACTCCTCCTGATCAACATCATCACCCTCCCCCTTCTCCTCCTCTTACTCCTCCTGATCATCATCATCACCCTCCCCCTTCTCCTCCTCTTACTCCTCCTGATCATCATCATCACCCTCCCCCTTCTCCTCCTCTTACTCTTCCTGATCAACATCATCACCCTCCCCCTTCTCCTCCTCTTACTCCTCCTGATCATCATCATCACCCTCCCCCTTCTCTTCCTCTTACTCCTCCTGATCATCATCATCACCCTCCCCCTTCGCCTCCTCTTACTCCTCCTGATCAACATCATCACCCTCCCCCTTCTCCTCCTCTTACTCCTCCTGATCATCATCATCACCCTCCCCCTTCTCCTCCTCTTACTCCTCCTGATCATCATCATCACCCTCCCCCTTCTCCTCCTCTTACTCCTCCTGATCAACATCATCACCCTCCCCCTTCTCCTCCTCTTACTCCTCCTGATCATCATCATCACCCTCCCCCTTCTCCTCCTCTTACTCCTCCTGATCATCATCATCACCCTCCCCCTTCTCCTCCTCTTACTCCTCCTGATCAACATCATCATCACCCTCCCCCTTCTCCTCCTCTTACTCCTCCTGATCATCATCATCACCCTCCCCCTTCTCCTCCTCGTACTCCTCCTGATCAACATCATCACCCTCCCCCTTCTCCTCCTCTTACTCCTCCTGATCAACATCATCACCCTCCCCCTTCTCCTCCTCTTACTCCTCCTGATCATCATCATCACCCTCCCCTTCTCCTCCTCTTACTCCTCCTGATCAACATCATCACCCTCCCCCTTCTCCTCCTCTTACTCCTCCTGATCATCATCATCACCCTCCCCCTTCTCCTCCTCTTACTCCTCCTGATCATCATCATCACCCTCCCCCTTCTCCTCCTCTTACTCCTCCTGATCAACATCATCACCCTCCCCCTTCTCCTCCTCTTACTCCTCCTGATCATCATCATCACCCTCCCCCTTCTCCTCCTCTTACTCCTCCTGATCATCATCATCACCCTCCCCCTTCTCCTCCTCTTACTCCTCCTGATCAACATCATCATCACCCTCCCCCTTCTCCTCCTCTTACTCCTCCTGATCATCATCATCACCCTCCCCCTTCTCCTCCTCTTACTCCTCCTGATCAACATCATCACCCTCCCCCTTCTTCTCCTCTTACTCCTCCTGATCAACATCATCACCCTCCCCCTTCTCCTCCTCTTACTCCTCCTGATCATCATCATCACCCTCCCCCTTCTCCTCCTCTTACTCCTCCTGATCAACATCATCATCCTCCCCCTTCTCCTCCTCTTACTCCTCCTGATCAACATCATCATCACCCTCCCCCTTCTCCTCCTCTTACTCCTCCTGATCAACATCATCACCCTCCCCCTTCTCCTCCTCTTACTCCTCCTGATCATCATCATCACCCTCCCCCTTCTCCTCCTCTTATTCCACCTGATCATCATCATCACCCTCCCCCTTCTCCTCCTCTTACTCCTCCTGATCAACATCATCACCCTCCCCCTTCTCCTCCTCTTACTCCTCCTGATCAACATCATCATCACCCTCCCCCTTCTCCTCCTCTTACTCCTCCTGATCAACATCATCACCCTCCCCCTTCTCCTCCTCTTACTCCTCCTGATCAACATCATCACCCTCCCCCTTCTCCTCCTCTTACTCCTCCTGATCATCATCATCACCCTCCCCCTTCTCCTCCTCTTACTCTTCCTGATCATCATCATCACCCTCCCCCTTCTCCTCCTCTTACTCCTCCTGATCAACATCATCACCCTCCCCCTTCTCCTCCTCTTACTCCTCCTGATCATCATCATCACCCTCCCCCTTCTCCTCCTCTTACTCCTCCTGATCATCATCATCACCCTCCCCTTTCTCCTCCTCTTACTCCTCCTGATCATCATCATCACCCTCCCCCTTCTCCTCCTCTTACTCCTCCTGATCATCATCATCACCCTCCCCCTTCTCCTCCTCTTACTCCTCCTGATCATCATCATCAAAACCACTAGAGCCTGAATGATATATCGGTTCACTATAGTGGCCTTTTACCACTATATCGGTTTTGCCGATAAGTCCACCGATAAACAATGTTCTATAAATAGGATGAAAAAAGGGAATCTCATGCTTATCTGAACACTTGCAGCCATTCTCATGATGTGTCATTCATTTCACAATGTAAGAAATCAACATTTGCAGCATATTTCTAAGGACAGTTGCTCTTCTGAATGGCAATTTATGAGATTTCATTGCGGGAAAATTACACTTTTTCATTTCCGCTGTAAAACAGTATATCAGGAGATATATTGGTATCGGTAAGTTTTGTCCCCCCAGAAATCGTAATTGGTATCAGACCCAAAAAACATATCGGTCGGGCTCTAAAAACCATTATCATCCTCCGTCCTTTTTGTCCTCTAGGGGATGCCATAGCCCAGCTGACAGACGTTGGGACTGCGGTGACGCCCCCTGTGGACAGACGCACAACAGTGTTCAGTGACCGGACAGGCATGGTGAAGGCCGCCCGCATGCTCCTCTCCTCCGTCACCAAAGTCCTGGTACTCGCAGACCGCATCGTCATCAAACAGATCATCACCTCACGCAACAAAGTAGGTCCCATCGTCATCAAACAGATCATCAAGTAGTTACCGCTTCCGACCACACAGTATAGATATAGAGGTTATAGATGCACACAGACTCACAGAACAAAGTAGGTACAGACAGAGTCACGCACACACGCACACACACACACACACACACGCACACACACACACACACACACACACACAGCACCCAGCACTGGCAACTACATCCTCCTTCCAGCCTTTCAGATCCTATCGGAGCTCCATGATACAGTACAGGAGAACTCCTCTGCTGCTGTGGAGATAATGGTGGGGGAGTAGCAGCACATTCACATAAAAGGACCAGGCCCTGTATCTATTCCTGCTGCTTTCAGGAACAGGATGTGCTGTGTGTGTGCGTGTATGGCTCTTAGAGGCGAGGGGGCACACACACACACATACACAGAGTGTAAGGGCCTAATCACGTCCAGTAAGGCCTGTTTGGACAGACGGGCGACAGGTCTGCTCCTATTACTGACAAACACAATTCAATTTTGAACCCTGTGTCTGTCTGATAACAGCATAGAGCTCCTGCCTGGCTTGCAGGATGTCACTACTGTTTACCCTCCTAGAGCCAAGCCACTCTCTCTCACACACACACACACACACACACACACACACACACACACACACACACACACACACACACACACACACACATGAACACACACACACACACACTGCTCCGGATGGATGGATCACACTGTTTTATAATAGATCCATATTTCATGATGTTTTGGGGGGGGTCTGAGAAGTGTTGAAGGTTTGATGCATTATGCATCGGCTGATTTTGTTCAGTGTTGCATGTGTCAGTGTCACGACTTCCACCGAAGTCGGTCCCTCTCCTTGTTCGGGCGGTGTTCGGCGGTCGATGTCGCCGGTCTTCTAGCCATCATCGATCCACTTTTCATTTTCCATTTGTTTTGTCTTGTTTTCCTACACACCTGGTTTTCATTTCCCTCATTAATTGTTGTGTATTTAACCCTCTGTTCCCCCCATGTCTTTGTGGGGAATTGTTTGTTGTAAGTGCTTGTGCACATTGTTTACTGGTGCGCGATGGGTTTTGTACCCATGTTTGTTATTCTTTATGCCGTTAGTTTTACTATTAAACTGCTCCGGCTATTACCAAGTTCTGCTCTCCTGCGTCTGACTTCCCTGCCACCAGTTACACACCCCTTACAGTCAGACAAAGTTGTATCTAAATGCAATACAGTTCACTAGTAGCACGTTATCAAGGTACGTGTCTTATAAAGTAGCTGAAGACGTAGTAAGCTAATGATTTCTACATTTTCATGACAATAGTCATTCCTGTAACTATTGTATACATTAATACACCTTCATACATCATGGGTTCTGTTCCGTCTGTATTTCCCTTTTAACACACCTACATGCAACACGGAGTTCCGTCTGTATTGCAGACAGATCCCAGGTTACCCTTTTAACACACCTACATGCAACACGGAGTTCCGTCTGTATTGCAGACAGATCCCAGGTTACCCTTTTAACACACCTTCATGCAACACGGAGTTCCGTCTGTATTGCAGACAGATCCCAGGTTACCCTTTTAACACACCTACATGCAACACGGAGTTCCGTCTGTATTGCAGACAGATCCCAGGTTACCCTTTTAACACACCTTCATGCAACACGGAGTTCCGTCTGTATTGCAGACAGATCCCAGGTTACCCTTTTAACACACCTACATGCAACACGGAGTTCCGTCTGTATTGCAGACAGATCCCAGGTTACCCTTTTAACACACCTACATGCAACACGGAGTTCCGTCTGTATTGCAGACAGATCCCAGGTTACCCTTTTAACACACCTACATGCAACACGGAGTTCCGTCTGTATTGCAGACGTATCACAGGTTACCCTTTTAACACACCTTCATGCAACACGGAGTTCCGTCTGTATTGCAGACGTATCACAGGTTACCCTTTTAACACACCTTCATGCAACACGGAGTTCCGTCTGTATTGCAGACGTATCACAGGTTACCCTTTACCCCACCATGTGTGTTCCATTGTGTACAGTAGAGGTGATTGGGGTAAATCATTGTGGTCTGATTGGTTTTTCAGATGCCCCACTCAGCCCCAAGGCCATTGTGATAACTCCTGAGACATGGTGACACCACCATTAATCCACCTTCCTATTTCCCCGTTCACAAGACGATTGGGAGACAATACCACTTCTTGTCACTATGACCTTTTCCTGTTTCGACAGACAGGTCCTCCGTGTCGTCTCAGTCAATCAGTCATGACAAACTGCTCTACTGAACACTGCGGCTGGAAAGCGTGGAAAGTGAAATGAATGATCATCACTTGTATGGCGAGGCCCACATTAAGAATTTGCTTTGCTACCTCGTTCACATATCTTAAAGCAGCATTTTGCCAGCAGCAAAGGCAGTCTGAGGTGTCAAAGTGGTAACATCTCTCACAGCAACTTTGCTCCCTCAAGACATGGTTCTGGCATAAAAAAAATTGCCATCTTTGAGTTCAGCATGTGGTATTTTGTGTTTAATTCAAGAGTTGTTGTGTGTAATGTGTAGGTGTGGGAGCCAATGGTAGTTACTGTAATAGTGTTCCTGATCTTCCCAGGTGCTAGTAACCTTGGAGCAGCTGGAGAGAGTGAGCACCTTCCAGGAGTTTGTCCAGATCTTCAGCCAGTTCGGGAACCAGATGGTGGAGTTCGCCCACCTGACCGGGGACAGACAGAATGTGAGTATCATCCCTCTCTGAAAGTGTATTGGGCCAGGTCTTCCTTCTTTCCCCCATCCTACCAAACACACTGTCATCCTACCAAACACACTGTCATCCTACCAAACACTATGTCATCCTACCAAACACTATGTGCCTCTCCACTCCCCATCAGCTCTTGATAAACAGTCTGTCCAGAGAGAGAGAGGGGGGGGGGGGAGTGAGACCCTCCAGATTGTGTACAGTGCCGTGTGCTGTTGGCTCCACATCCACTCAGACAGCGAGATGACACAGATAGCAGGGTGTGTGTGACGAGCCCCTGCTACACAGACACACACACACACATACACACACACACACACACTCCAGGGCTTCTGCACCGGCTAGAAGAGTGTGTGTGTGTGTGTGTGTGTTTAGACAAACGGCATAAAAGAATGGGTCAGATCTGACTCACATATCAAAGGAGCGTTTACATCATGAAAGCAGAATGTTGATATGCCTTGATACGTTTTGACCTTCAAATCAAACAAACTCTCTATTTGAAATATATCAAGTGCAACATGTCATATATATAAAACAAAAAGTTTTACAGAAATAATGAGGCCAGAAAAACTCTGGTGTTCCCCTGTAGTGTCAGCGTCTGCTAATCATGCTTTGATTCATACACAGTCTCTTTGTATGCATCCCTAATGGCTCCCTATTCCCTGTTCCCAAATCCCCATGGCTAGTGCACTAGACAGGGAATAGGTTGCCATTTGGGATACAGGCTATGGTTTAACCGACTGCGCTAACTAGCTGATGAAAAGTGTTATCGCTGTGCTGTAGGGAGAGAACGGATAATATTCAGCTTTCCTTCCCTTCTTTTTGTTTAAAGGGGTGTTTCACAAACATGCCACGTCCCCATCTCTCTCTCCGTCTGGAAATCTCCTGGCTCTTCTATTGAGAGACTAACCTAGCGAAGAGCAGGGGAATATAATAACACATCATCACATCTCCTTAGTAATCCATGGTTCTGCGCCTCGAGAAGTCGATTCAGCCTCTCCCGAAAAACACACACACACACACACACACACACACACACACACACACACACACACACACACACACACACACACACACACACACACACACACACACACACACACACACACACACACACACACACACACACACACAATCCCTACTGGAGGCTAAGTCTTTGAAATACAGAGAGAGGAGAGAGACCATGGATGTTACTGAGATATCTAGTCTCCTGCCGACTGCGTAATGTTATCTACTGCATTGAGTCGAGCTTCACCAGGTTGGTCTATGAGTAAGAACTCTGATGGCCTGAGAACTAGGCTTTAACTAAACATAGCCTAATAACTCTGACATATCTTTCCCATCATAGGAATCTGGTCTATATATATTCAGCATGCTCTTTAGGAAGTGCACTACATGGTGAATAGGGTACCATTTGGGATGTGACCTTGGTCCACTAGTCCAGACCACTGGTAGGGTCAGATGCCACTGAGTCAGAGTGGGTTTGAGACTTGCGTCAGAGCCCACTGGTGCTGGTAGGTCACTGTCAGTCGTGTTGTATTTAAGCTTGAGAAATTGTTCTGTCTATTCGGTGGCTCACAAGATCATTCAAAAGGCTTTAACTGGGTCACACTCACAAATCAGAGAAGTTTGGGAACCTGCTACTTCTCTAACTGTCCATTGTTGGTCTCTGTCCTTTAGGACTTGAAGGGAAGCTTCTTCTCTTAAGCCTTGTTCACACTGCATGCCTTAATATTGAAAATCAGTTTTGTTTTTCAAATCAGTTTTGGACTACTGACTGTCCAAACAGCAAGGTACGTGACCAAATTGGATTTGTGTTTGTTCAGACAGCAGTTATTTGCTGACATGGCTACGCTAGTTGTCATAGTAACGATGGGTGTATACGCAGTGGTATAGACTGATTGGTGGTGGTGCATGTGCTTCCTATCACTCAGAAGTTATGTAGCATGCTAAGATGACAACAGTCTGCCATGGACATTTCCCAGTTGCTTTGAATGTTCAAAAGCTGCGTGTTTAGACACTTTTAAAGCCTCAAAGGATAAGATGATCCAACTTTCAAAATGAATCCTTTTTGGCTAGCAACAGCAGTCAACTAGCTAGCTAGGTAGCTGTTTAGCTTTCTGTCACATTCACTCATTTGTTTGTAAACAATCAACAAGCTAGTTAGCTGCCACATGTTCTTGTCAAACTGTTAACAGAGTAGCTAGCAAGCAACAAGATATTCCAAAGAACCACTTGAGGACAAAAACATCACATTTGACCTTTCAGACACAAGTCACATGGGCAGGAATTAGATTTGTATCTGACTTCAAACCACCAATGAAAGTGGTTTGAAATATGTCTTCAAATATTAGATTCCATCTGCTTTTTTCTGTTCAGGCTGCAGGAAAAAGAACAGATTCAAATCAGATATGCAAATAAATAGGATTTGAGTGACTTCAAACTGTCAATGTGAACACAGCTTAACTGTCCAGTGTTGGTCTCTGTCATTTTAGGATCTGAAGGACGAGAATAAGAAGGCCAGGATGGCAGCAGCCAGAGCAGTGCTGGAGAAATGCACCATGATGCTGCTCACTGCGTCCAAGGTATGTATGTCCTACCACTACTGCTAATGTAGTAGGTCAAAGCTTTGAGCTGGAAAACCTTAGTACTGCATGGGTGAAATTAGGCCTTATGGTGGTCATGTGAATTTTCATTCTTTTTTGGAATCAAACCAGTCTAACTTCTCACCTAAAACATAGTTTTTGTGTTAAATATACATTTGAAGTCGGACGTTTACATACACTTTACATACACGTTTACATACACTTTACATACACGTTTACATACGCCAAATACATTTAAACTCAGTTTTTCACAATTCCTGACATTTAATCCTAGTAAAAATTCCCATTGGTCAATTAGGATCACCACTTTATTTTAAGAATGTGAAATGTCAGAATAATAGTAGAGAGAATGATTTATTTCAGCTTTTATTTCTTTCATCACATTCCCAGTGGGTCAGAAGTTTATATACACTCAATTAGTATTTGATAGCATTGCCTTTAAATTGTTTAACTTGGGTCAAACGTTTCGGGTAGCCTTCCACAAGCTTCCCACAATAAGTTGGGTGAATTTTGACCCATTCCTCCTGACAGAGCTGGTATAACTGAGTCAGGTTTGTAGGCCTCCTTGCTCGCACACACTTTTTCAGTTCTGCCTACAAATGTTCTATAGGATTGAGGTCAGGGCTTTGTGATGGCCACTCCAATACCTTGACTTTGTTGTCCTTAAGCCATTTTTCCACAACTTTGGAAGTATGCTTGGGGTCATTGTCCATTTGGAAGACCCATTTGCGACCAAGCTTTAACTTCCTGACTGATGTCTTGAGATCTTGCTTCAATATATCCACATCATTTTGCTTCCTCATGATGCCATCTATTTTGTGAAGTGCACCAGTCCCTCCTGCAGCAAAGGACCCCCACAACATGATGCTGCCACCCCCTTGCTTCACGGTTGGGATGGTGTTCTTCGGCTTGCAAGCATCCCCCTTTTTCCTCCAAACTTAATGATGGTCATTATGGCCAAACAGTCCTATTTTTGTTTCATCAGACCAGAGGACCTTTCTCCAAGAAGTACGATCTCTGTCCCCATGTGCAGTTGCAAAACGTAGTCTGGCTTTTTTATGGCAGTTTTGGAGCAGTGGCTTCTTCCTTGCTGAGCGGCCTTTCAGGTTATGTCGATATAGGACTCGTTTTACTGTGGATATAGATACTTTTGTACCTCTTTCCCCCAGCATCTTCACAAGGTCCTTTGCTGCTGTTCTGGGATTGATTTGCACTTTTTGCACCAAAGTACGTTCATCTCTAGGAGACACGTCTCCTTCCTGAGCGGTATGACAGCTGTGTGGTCCCATGGTGTTTGTACTTGCGTGCTATTGTTTGTACAGATGAACGTGGTACCTTCAGGCATTTGGAAATTGCTCCCAAGGATGAACCAGACTTGTGGAGGTCTACAGTTATTTTTCTGAGGTCTTGGCTGAGTTCTTTTGATTTTCCCATGATGTCAAGCAAAGAGGCACTGAGTTTGAAGGTAGGCCTTGAAATACATACACAGGTACACCTCCAATTGACTCAAATGATGTCAATTAGCCTCTCGGAAGTTTCTAAAGCCATGACATCATTTTCTGGAATTTTACCAGCTGTTTAAAGGCACAGTCAACTTAGTGTATGTAACCTTCTGACCCACTAGAATTGTGATACAGTGAATTATAAGTGAAATAATCTGTCTGTAAACAATTGTTGGAAAAATGACGTGTGTCATGCACAAAGTAGATGTCCTAACCGACTTGTCAAAACTATAGTCCGTTAACAAGAAATTTGTGGAGTGGTTGAACAACGAGTTTTAATGACTCCAACCTAAGTGTATGTAAACTTCCGACTTCAACTGTATATATGAGGTAGAGGGACTGTATTACTACAATTGATTTCAAACATGGACTGTTTCTTCATCTGCTGCTTGGTTTTCAAATCATGTGCCAGATACTTATAAACCATGAGTCTCTCCTCCCTGCAGACGTGTCTCAGACACCCTGACTGCGAGTCAGCACGTATCAACAAAGACGCCGTGTTTCACCGCATGCGTTTCGCCCTGGAGCAGGTCATGGAGATCGTGACGGACGCTCGGCCCTGCGGGGAGACCAAGGTCCTTCCCCTCAGCATTTACACCGGCATCAAGGACTTCAAGGTGGGACGACAGGGGAGGACCGAGCCTGGGGGCTCTTTCCATATGTTGTTGTTTTTTGTCCCACTTTATGGGACAAAAACACGTTTCTGAGTACAACGCAACAATGTGTTATAACACTGTACCTGCCTGTGTTAATACAGTATGCCGCTTTAGGCCTCTACATACAAAGATGAAGTATGCTAGGAGTTCTGTGCGAGTTCTTTAGAATAAGTCAATTATCCTTAGTCAACCTGATATGCCAGTAACTTGTTTTTGAACTGGATAATAGACTGCAACAGAGATCATAGAGCTTTCTAATGATCTTCTCTGTCTCTGCCTGTGTCTCTGTCTCTGCCTGTGTCAATTCCATTTTTGGCATGACAAATACGTTTTTGTATTCACTATTGTCTCTGTCTCTGTGTCTCTATGTCTGTGTCTCTGTCTGTGTCTCTCTCTGTGTTTCTGTCTGTGTCTCTTTGTCTCTCTTTGTGTCTCTATCTCTCTGTCTGTGTCTCTGTCTGTCTCTGTGTCTCTCTCTGTGTCTCTATCTCTCTGTCTGTCTCTATGTCTCTGTCTGTGTCTCTGTTGCTGTCTCTCTCTCTGTCTGTGTCTCCCTGTCTGTGTCTCTGTCTCTGTGTTTTTCTCTGTGTGTATGTCTGTGTCTCTGTCTGTGATCCCAGTCCAACGTGGAAGGTCTGCGTGAGGGTCTGTACTTGCTGCCCCACCAGGCTCTGTCTGGCCAGCTGGAGGCGGTGGTGGAGAGGACGGAGGACTTCACTGACTCGGCCTACACCAGCCACGAGCACCGAGAGGGCATCCTGCAGCTCTGCCAGCTCGCCCGTCAGGACACTGACCAGCTCATCACAGCCTGGATGGAGGCGGTATGTGGCCGTTCACAGGGCATACACGCACATATAAACACTCATAAATGCATACACACAAGCACAGGGACACACAGGGACACACAAACATGTATTCAAGTACTCACACAGATATGTGATAGATATGTACTCATACGTCTACATGGTTAAGAGCACACATGCAGTATGTTATGATTTAACACATGCGTATGCACATTTACACGTGCAAATACCCACAGACCTCTTTTCCTTTTCACTCACATTTTATTCAACCTTTATTTAACCAGGTTAGTCTCGTTGAGATACAAATCTGTTTTTCAACAGAGACCTCGAACACACACATTCACCTTCTCTCTGTATCTCCTTTCTATATTGTCAGTGAATGTTCTTGAGCTGTCAAGTGATTCTCTGGGTGACAAATGAATCATACTGCAGGAGTGTAGTTGCATGACCTTGTGTACTGTTGATAGGTTTACAGATAATGTGGAGGAGAAGTATAGAATATCCAGCCTTTTCACACTACCCTCCTGCATGCTACTGTACAGTACTATTTTCCTTCATTCACTATAGGCGTGTTTCCATACAGGATTTACCCTAGCGTTTTACCCAAAAGGCTCAGACTTGTCTGTTTCCATCTACGCGGGCCGGTGCCCGTGTCTCTGGCGGACCTGCTCTCACATGCGGCCAAAACCAGTTCACTGGTACTTTTCAGCTGGCATTTACATAACAATGGATAACTGTGAACTGTAACACCTCACAAAGCAACTGTTTTGATTATGCAGAGCTTGTTGATTCTGCTCTTCACAAGTCTTCACTGTTGGAAACACAATGCCCCTAGTATAACATATGGGTGTATACACTAGTGTAACACTGGTGTTGCAGTAGTAAAGCAGTATATAGGAGTAGATCTAACTTGAAGTCAGCCTCGTTGTAAGAATAGCTATTCACATGACTCCACTGATAACACATTGTGTTCCCTGTCTCTCTTGACACCTCGCTCAAAACATTCTCCTTGGATACCGAAACGTGGAGGTTTTATACAATGTGTTTTTGGTTTAAGCTGGTATAATGATGTGAAAGTAGAGGCCACAGTTCCACTGACAGATTGAATGGAATCAAAGCTACAACACGTTGAAGGATTGGTTTCCCAGTGAGACACATTTCCACAACGTGCGTCACTAGCTGGATCCCAGGGTCTGTTTGTGTTTCTCCACTCAATTCAGTAGAAACAGAGAGGGTGTGAGAAGGTGTTACTCCACTCATTTAAGTGGAAACCGAGAGAGTGATATGAGGGGGTGTGGTGAGTGGGTCAAAGACAAATAATCTGGTGCCTCCTGCTTGTTTGACAGTGTTTTGACACCCTGCTTTAATCCTGTCTGTGCAAGGTTGGTACTGCCCACCTGTCTCCTTGGCCTAAGAACCTGTGTCGGAAACTATTATGTTCTACATGCTATTGGTGAAGCAGAAGGGATCTCAATTCAATTCAATTCAAGGGGCTTTATTGGCATGGGAAACATATGTTAACATTGCCAAAGCAATCGAGCGAACTCTCTCTCTCCTCTCTCTGTCTCTCTGATAGGGACTGAACAGGTCTGTGTGATCTCGTGTGGGTTCAGAAACTGACTTCTCCTTCCTCTGCAGAGACAGGCCACGTCCAAGGCAGCAATCCATGATTTATGTGACAACTCTTATCTTTTCCCACTGCCTCCCTCCTTTCTTTTTGTTTTTATCTTTCTTTCAAGAAGCAGTCTCTAAATGCTAAAGAGGCCACGGAGGAGATGGAGCTGTCTATACTGAAGACCTGCCAAAGTGTCCACGAACTCCGCAGAGAGGTGAGTCCTGTAACCCTACGCTCCTACCCAGAATGCTTCACTGTCTGGCATGCCAAGGGGTTCAGTCCTAGAGCAGAAATGTCTGGAGTTTTCTGTACTCCATCACAGTTTGTCTGTATCTCTTGCTCTTTTTTATCTTTGATATGCCCACATCACTCTCCCTCTGTTTACTTCTTCTCTTTATCCTCTAGAGTGTACACTGCCACTCTCCCTATTCCTTTCACTCTTTCTCTCTCTGACTTGTTCTTTCTCTCTCTGACTTGTTCTTTCTCTCTCTGACTTGTTCTTTCTCTCTGCCTTGCTCTTTCTTTCTCTGACTTGTTCTTTCTCTCTCTGACTTGTTCTTTCTCTCTCTGCCTTGCTCTTTCTTTCTCTGACATGCTCTTTCTCTCTCTGCCTTGCTCTTTCTTTCTCTGACATGCTCTTTCTCTCTCTGCCTTGCTCTTTCTTTCTCTGACATGCTCTTTCTCTCTCTGACTTGCTCTTTCTTTCTCTGACATGCTCTTTCTCTCTCTGACTTGCTCTTTCTCTGCCTTGCTCTTTTTCTGTCTTGCTCTTTTTCTCTGCCTTGCTCTTTTTCTCTCTCTCTGCCTTGCTCTCTCTCTCTCTCTGCCTCTCTCTGCCTTGCTCTTTCTCTCTCTGCCTTGCTCTTTCTCTCTCTGCCTTGCTCTTTCTCTCTCTGCCTTGCTATTTCTCTCTCTGACTTGCTCTTTCTCTCTCTGCCATGCTATTTCTCTCTCTGACTTGCTCTTTCTCTCTCTCTCTCTCTCTCTCTCTCTCTGCCTTGCTCTTTCTCTCTCTGCCATGCTATTTCTCTCTCTGACTTGCTCTTTCTCTCTCTCTCTCTCTCTCTCTCTGCCTTGCTCTCTCTCTCTCTCTGCCTCTCTCTGCCTTGCTCTTTCTCTCTCTGCCTTGCTCTTTCTCTCTCTGCCTTGCTCTTTCTCTCTCTGCCATGCTATTTCTCTCTCTGACTTGCTCTTTCTCTCTCTCTCTCTCTCTCTCTCTGCCTTGCTCTTTCTCTCTCTGCCTTGCTCTTTCTCTCTCTGCCATGCTATTTCTCTCTCTGACTTGCTCATTCTCTCTCTCTCTCTCTGCCTTGCTCTTTCTCTCTCTCTCTAACTTGCTCTTTCACTCTCTGCCTTGCTCTTTCTCTCTCTCTCTGCCTAGCTCTTTCTCTCTCTCTCTGCCTAGCTCTTTCTCTCTCTCTCTGCCTAGCTCTTTCTCTCTCTGCCTTTTTCTCTTTCTGTCTTACTATTGTTTTCTCTTTCTGCTACCATTGTGCAGCCAGGCGTGGAAAAGATACAAAACGTACACTCATATTCACCCCCTCTCTTCCCCTCTCCCTTCCGTCCAGCTTCATAAGGTGGCGGTGGGGCGGGCGGCGGACCTGCTGAAGCTGCATGCGGAACACCTGCCTCTGCGGGCCCTGAAGGCCTCGGGGGGCGAGGGCAACCTGGAGGCTGTGGCAGAGTATGCCCGGACGCTTGGCGAGCAGAAAGAACAGCTGGTGGAGGTGAGAGAAGCTCACTAGGCTGGGGAGGTTGACTTGATCAAGTCACCATTGAAGCACAATAAAGTATTCAATCCACAACAATCCAACCTCATATCCATCTCTATGCCTGAGGTATATGGACATGTGTGATGTGGGCTACTGGCTTTGGAAGCCTGTATGTATTTTTTCAATTGAAACGTTTGGATAAGTATCTTGATCTGTTTTTGGCATCAACATGTAGGTCTGTGTCTGCTGCTCATATCATCAACATGTAGGTCTGTGTCTGCTGCTCATATCATCAACATGTAGGTCTGTGTCTGCTGCTCATATCATCAACATGTAGGTCTGTGTCTGCTGCTCATATCATCAACATGTAGGTCTGTGTCTGCTGCTCATATCATCAACATGTAGGTCTGTGTCTGCTGCTCATATCCAGTCAAATTGATGTTAGACGCCGATGTTCTTTGTCCGGTTCCAGACTTGTCGTCTACTGTGTCACGTCTCTGGGACAGAGCCTCTGGAGATCACATGTATACACGCTGAGGAGACCTTCCACGTCATCGGCCCCCAGGTAACACACTGACAAGTAACACACAGTGACAGGTAACACACACACTGACAGATAAAACACGCACTGACAGGTAACACACACACACACACACACACACACACACACACACTGACAGGTAACACACACACACACACACACTGACACGTAACACACACACACACACACACACACACACACACACACACACACACACACACTGACAGGTAACACACACACACACTGACAGGTAAAACACACACACACACACATTGACAGGTAACACACACTGACAAGTAACACACAGTGACAGGTAACACACACACTGACAGATAAAACACGCACTGACAGGTAACACACACACACACACACACACACACACACAGACAGGTAACACACACACACACACTGACAGGTAACACACACACTGACAGGTAACACACACACACACTGACAGATAAAACACGCACTGACAGGTAACACACACACACACACACACACACACTGACAGGTAACACACACACACATTGACAGGTAACACACACATTGACAGGTAACACACACATTGACAGGTAACACACACATTGACAGGTAAAACACACACATTGACAGGTAAAACACACACATTGACAGGTAAAACACACACATTGACAGGTAAAACACACACATTGACAGGTAAAACACACACATTGACAGGTAAAACACACACATTGACAGGTAACACACACATTGACAGGTAAAACACACACATTGACAGGTAAAACACACACATTGACAGGTAAAACTCACACATTGACAGGTAACACACACATTGACAGGTAAAACACACACATTGACAGGTAAAACACACACATTGACAGGTAAAACACACACACTGACAGGTAAAACACACACACTGACAGGTAAAACACACACACTGACAGGTAAAACACACACATTGACAGGTAAAACACACACACTGACAGGTAAACACACACACATTGACAGGTAAAACACACACACTGACAGGTAAAACACACACACATTGACAGGTAAAACACACACATTGACAGGTAAAACACACACACTGACAGGTAAAACACACACACTGACAGGTAAAACACACACATTGACAGGTAAAACACACACATTGACAGGTAAAACACACACATTGACAGGTAAAACACACACATTGACAGGTAAAACACACACACTGACAGGTAAAACACGCACACTGACAGGTAAAACACACACACTGACAGGTAAAACACACACACTGACAGGTAAAACACACTGAGAGGTAAAACACACACACACTGACAGGTAAAACACACTGACAGGTAAAACACACAAACACTGACAGGTAAAACACACACACTGACAGGTAAAACACACTGACAGGTAAAACACACAAACACTGACAGGTAAAACACACACACACACTGACAGGTAAAACACACTGACAGGTAAAACACACACACACTGACAGGTAAAACACACTGACAGGTAAAACACACACACACTGACAGGTAAAACACACACACACTGACAGGTAAAACACACACACACTGACAGGTAAATCACACTGACAGGTAAACACACACACTGACAGGTAAAACACACACACTGACAGGTAAAACACACACACTGACAGGTAAACACACACACTGACAGGTAAAACACACTGACAGGTAAAACACACACACATTGACAGGTAAAACACACAAACACTGACAGGTAAAACACACACACACTGACAGGTAAAACACACACACACTGACAGGTAAAACACACTGACAGGTAAAACACACACACACTGACAGGTAAAACACACACACTGACAGGTAAAACACACTGACAGGTAAAACACACACACACTGACAGGTAAAACACACACACACTGACAGGTAAACCACACACACACTGACAGGTAAAACACACTGACAGGTAAAACACACACACACTGACAGGTAAAACACACACACACACTGACAGGTAAAACACACACACACACTTACAGGTAAAACACACACACTGATAGGTAAAACACACACACTGACAGGTAAAACACTCTGACAGGTAAAACACACTGACAGGTAAAACACACACACACTGACAGGTAAAACACACACACACTGACAGGTAAAACACACACACACACTGACAGGTAAAACATACGCATCACACTCACACTGAGGACGGGGCCCTGAAGGGCCAAAACAAGACACCTGAGATGGCATAGTCCTGATCATGTCTGATACAATCCATGTTGCGACAGAAACTTGATAAGCTGTATAACCTCTCCATAATCAAGGTTGAGTTTGTCAGTACATCCCCTGTCATCTAGATCCCTTATAGTTTCAACTCCATCCATTAAACACAGCCAACCATTGCAGAAACAGACATTAAGAAGACTTCATCTGATACATGGGGAAATAACTCAGACAACCACATGCACACAAGTCAGAGTGCATCACCCCCAGTGTGCTGCATTTAATTGGCAATTACCCGCAGGAGTCCCTTCATTATCATTGAAAGACACGCACAGATACACACACACACCAGTATCATCCCTCCCTGCTTGGCGGTGGCTCCCCCTCTGTGACCTTATTGATTGGTTGACCTTTGAGCCTATGAGCTCAGTCATTACTGTGGGGTCATGCAGCGTCTGACGTTACCGTGGGAGGATCATCACATTTCACACTATACCCCCAGCAGCAGAAAATGACCTTCCCGACGGCCTGGAAGACCAAACATAATTAGAAATGTGGGGAACAAAACTGATGCCCTGCCCCCTGAAGATTGTGTGAAATGGAACAAATCCACCCCCACACTGACAGGTAATGATCCGGTGTAACTCCTGTGTCTCTGCTGTCTCATAGTAGTTCAACATTGTACGAGACTGAGGCCTGGTTCCATTCAAATCACCCTCTCCTTTTCTTGGGCCCCTTGTTGGTCTTCCCTGAAAGAATCAACTGGTCTGGATAGGTACTGCTGTGAGTAACATAGTAATAGCTCCACTTAAGGTATCGTTTCCCATGTGGGGTTGCCTGATTTTGAAAATGGGGTCGCGAGAGAAATGGTGAAATAAAAATGTTGAAGCAAAAATATAAAATAAAAAAGCTGTTTTCCTCCAGTCTTTTGAACGATTTAAGCTACAAAATATTATGACCCCATCACTGAGAGATAAGACACTCAGGAACACGTTTGTGTCTGTTTCCTTCTACAATGCCAATTAGAACAGAGTGGACAAGACCAGGCACTAAGTCAGACTGGGGGGAAAGATCACACATAATTATTAGCTGAGGACCTTCTGAGCTTCCCAATAACTTTCTGATCCATTTCAATCACTTCAAACCAGTACTTTTCAAATGCTGTCAAAATAACTGTCAGACTCATTTGTAATAGGCTGTCAAATAAAAAAGTTAACATTGGCCGTTGATTACATCATTTTTGTTACATGGTGGGGTCACGAAACAAATGTGATATCAAAATGGGGTCGTGGGCCAAAAAAGTTTGGGATTCCCTGACTTAAGGTAGAACTTAGTGCACCTTATCAAAACACTTTCACAGTCCAATACAGTGTAAAACATAGCTACTCCATCTGCTCACTCCCTCTCTCTCTCTCTCTCCCCCCTTCCTCTCTCTCTCCTGTCAGATCATCTCTGCAGCCCAGACGCTGGCCCTGCACCCATCCAGTAAGATTGCCAAGGAGAACCTGGATGTGTTCTGTGAGGCCTGGGAGTCCCAGCTCTGCGACATGGCCGTGCTGCTAAGGGAGATCAACGACGTGTTCGAGGGCCGCCGAGGTGGGACTGCCAGTGGTAGGAGAGGGGGAGAGGGATGGGTGTGTGTTATGGGCAGTCGCAGGAGAGGGTTGCACACTACAAGCCGTGGTTGTTTTTACTCTCTGTCTCACGCTGAGCTGCGGTAGTCTAAAATGTATTGATCCTATTCATAGACAGCTAAATCTCTCTAACCGTAGTTGTTTGTATTATCTGACACAATCTCTATCAGGGAGGGGATGTCAGACTAAAGCACCATCAGCAGGATACCTCTCATTGAGTTGGAGATACAAACCGTTCTGTTACAGGCCTGATAGCCAGTGTGTGTCCCAGCGTGGTGATGCCAGACGTTTCTCAGAGCTCTCTCCCAGCATGCAGTGTGATTCCTATCATCCGTAACCTCTGTGGCGTGTCACGGTGCCAGTATTTATGGGCTACGATCCCAACGACGTCCCCCTACTAAACCAATTGAATAGAGGAGAAATAGGGATAAATCTCCCTCCCTGGGGGAAGTTTAACGATGACGTTCACACTGTGCCTTCCAGTCGTGGCTCTCACATAGTAAAAGTGCTATTTTTCCTCTGGTAAAGCTGGTATGGGTGTGTGTTTATCTGTGTATGTGCGTGTGTCTACCTTTCTGTTTGTGTTTGTGTGTGTGCTCGTGCGTGTGGAGGGGGTGTGGTACTCAAGCGACACAGACAGGCCCTCCAAAAAGCTGCCTGTACTTTTATGTGATGTAATGCTCCTTGAACATGTTAGTGATGTTTATCACACCCTCACCACCCCTGGAAATTCTACTGAAATGTCCCTTTATCCGAACTTAGAGAGTGAGTTGATTGGTTGCACTCCATTTGAAGTCTGATAGATGATGTGTTGGGGATAATCAACTGTAGTATAATAGAGGATGTGTTAGGGATAATCAACTGTAGTATAATAGAGGATGTGTTGGGGATAATCAACTGTAGTATAATAGAGGATGTGTTGGGGATAATCAACTGTAGTATGATAGAGGATGTGTTAGGGATAATCAACTGTAGTATAATAGAGGATGTGTTAGGGATAATCAACTGTAGTATGATAGAGGATGTGTTAGGGATAATCAACTGTAGTATAATAGAGGATGTGTTAGGGATAATCAACTGTAGTATAATAGAGGATGTGTTAGGGATAATCAATTGTAGTATAATAGAGGATGTGTTAGGGATAATCAACTGTAGTATGATAGAGGATGTGTTAGGGATAATCAACTGTAGTACGATAGAGGATGTGTTAGGGATAATCAACTGTGTATAATAGAGGATGTGTTAAGGATAATCAACTGTAGTATAATAGAGGATGTGTTAGGGATAATCAATTGTAGTATGCTATAGGATGTGTTAGGGATAATCAATTGTAGTATAATAGAGGATGTGTTAGGGATAATCAATTGTAGTGTGCTATAGGATGTGTTAGGGATAATCAACTGTAGTATGATAGAGGATGTGTTAGGGATAATCAACTGTGTATAATAGAGGATGTGTTAAGGATAATCAACTGTAGTATAATAGAGGATGTGTTAGGGGTAATCAATTGTAGTATGCTATAGGATGTGTTAGGGATAATCAATTGTAGTATAATAGAGGATGTGTTAGGGATAATCAATTGTAGTGTGCTATAGGATGTGTTAGGGATAATCAACTGTAGTATAATAGAGGATGTGTCAGGGATAATCAATTGTAGTGTGCTATAGGATGTGTTAGGGATAATCAATTTTAGTATGCTATAGGATGTGTTAGGGATAATCAATTGTAGTATGATAGAGGATGTGTTAGGGATAGTCAATTGTAGTATAATGGAGGATGTGTTAGGGATAATCAATTGTAGTTTGATAGAAGATGTGTTAGGGATAATCAACTGTAGTATAATTGTCACGTCTTTCAAGGAGCAGGAAACGGGTGAGTCAGGCGCAGGAGACAAAAGGTCCGTAGAAAAATATTGAATTAAGTCCAGAGTGAATACAACGATTAGGCAGGGTGCAAAACACAAGTAGGAGGTAGAACAGCTCCAAAACTCAAAATACACGGGACGCAGCCCGGCAACCCTAATGCCTAATATCAGCGTCGTGTAAATCAAACACATAGGAAAATTAATCCAGCCCTAAACCCAAAACGTAACACGAAACAATCCCGCACAACTCCAAACAAGAAACTGACAAACTAAATACCCTCCCACTAATTACAAACAAGGAACAGGTGCGTACTAAACAGACATAACCAACAGACACATGAAACATGGATCGGTGCCAGCTAGTAGGCCGACGACGACGACCGCCGAGCGCCGCCCGACCGGGGAGTGGCGCCACCTTCTGTGGACGTTGTGACAATAATAGAGGATGTGTTAGGTATAATCAACTGTAGTATAATAAAGGATGTGTTAGGGATAATCAACTGTAGTATAATAGAGGATGTGTTAGGGATAATCAACTGTAGTATAATAAAGGATGTGTTAGGGATAATCAACTGTAGTATAATAGAGGATGTGTTAGGGATAATCAACTGTAGTATAATAGAGGATGTGTTAGGGATAATCAATTGTAGTATGCTATAGGATGTGTTAGGGATAATCAACTGTAGTATAATAGAGGATGTGTTGGGGATAATCAACTGTAGTATAATAGAGGATTTGTTAGGGATAATCAATTGTAGTATAATAGAGGATGTGTTAGGGATAATCAATTGTAGTGTGCTATAGGATGTGTTAGGGATAATCAACTGTAGTATAATAGAGGATGTGTTAGGGATAATCAATTGTAGTGTGCTATAGGATGTGTTAGGGATAATCAATTGTAGTATAATAGAGGATGTGTTAGGGATAATCAATTGTAGTATGATAGAGGATGTGTTAGGGATAATCAACTGTAGTATAATAGAGGATGTGTTAGGGATAATCAACTGTAGTATAATAGAGGATGTGTTAGGGATAATCAGCTGTAGTATAATAGAGGATGTGTTAGGGATAATCAACTGTAGTATAATAGAGGATGTGTTAGGGATAATCAATTGTAGTGTGCTATAGGATGTGTTAGGGATAATCAATTGTAGTATAATAGAGGATGTGTTAGGGATAATCAACTGTAGTATAATAGAGAATGTGTTAGGGGTAATCAACTGTAGTATAATAGAGGATGTGTTAGGGATAATCAATTGTAGTATGATAGAGGATGTGTTAGGGATAGTCAATTGTAGTATAATGGAGGATATGTTAGGGATAATCAACTGTAGTATAATAGAGGATGTGTTAGGGATAATCAACTGTAGTATAATAGAGGATGTGTTAGGGATAATCAACTGTAGTATGATAGAGGATGTGTTAGGGATAATCAACTGTAGTATAATAGAGGATGTGTTAGGGATAATCAACTGTAGTATAATAGAGGATGTGTTAGGGATAATCAACTGTAGTATAATAGAGGATGTGTTAGGGATAATCAACAGTAGTATGATAGAGGATGTGTTAGGGATAATCAACTGTAGTATAATAGAGGATGTGTTAGGGATAATCAACTGTAGTATAATAGAGGATGTGTTAGGGATAATCAACTGTAGTATGATAGAGGATGTGTTAGGGATAATCAACTGTAGTATAATAGAGGATGTGTTAGGGATAATCAACTGTAGTATAATAGAGGATGTGTTAGGGATAGTCAACTGTAGTATAATAGAGGATGTGTTAGGGATAATCAACTGTAGTATGATAGAGGATGTGTTAGGGATAATCAACTGTAGTATAATAGAGGATGTGTTAGGGATAATCAACTGTAGTATAATAGAGGATGTGTTAGGGATAATCAATTGTAGTATAATAGAGGATGTGTTAGGGATAATCAATTGTAGTACAATAGAGGATGTGTTAGGGATAATCAACTGTGTATAATAGAGGATGTGTTAAGGATAATCAACTGTGTATAATAGAGGATGTGTTAAGGATAATCAACTGTAGTATAATAGAGGATGTGTTAGGGATAATCAATTGTAGTATGCTATAGGATGTGTTAGGGATAATCAACTGTAGTACGATAGAGGATGTGTTAGGGATAATCAACTGTGTATAATAGAGGATGTGTTAAGGATAATCAACTGTAGTATAATAGAGGATGTGTTAGGGATAATCAATTGTAGTATGCTATAGGATGTGTTAGGGATAATCAATTGTAGTATAATAGAGGATGTGTTAGGGATAATCAATTGTAGTGTGCTATAGGATGTGTTAGGGATAATCAACTGTAGTATGATAGAGGATGTGTTAGGGATAATCAACTGTGTATAATAGAGGATGTGTTAAGGATAATCAACTGTAGTATAATAGAGGATGTGTTAAGGGCAATCAATTGTAGTATGCTATAGGATGTGTTAGGGATAATCAATTGTAGTATAATAGAGGATGTGTTAGGGATAATCAATTGTAGTGTGCTATAGGATGTGTTAGGGATAATCAACTGTAGTATAATAGAGGATGTGTCAGGGATAATCAATTGTAGTGTGCTATAGGATGTGTTAGGGATAATCAATTTTAGTATGCTATAGGATGTGTTAGGGATAATCAATTGTAGTATGATAGAGGATGTGTTAGGGATAGTCAATTGTAGTATAATGGAGGATGTGTTAGGGATAATCAATTGTAGTTTGATAGAAGATGTGTTAGGGATAATCAACTGTAGTATAATTGTCACGTCTTTCAAGGAGCAGGAAACGGGTGAGTCAGGCGCAGGAGACAAAAGGTCCGTAGAAAAATATTGAATTAAGTCCAGAGTGAATACAACGATTAGGCAGGGTGCAAAACACAAGTAGGAGGTAGAACAGCTCCAAAACTCAAAATACACGGGACGCAGCCCGGCAACCCTAATGCCTAATATCAGCGTCGTGTAAATCAAACACATAGGAAAATTAATCCAGCCCTAAACCCAAAACGTAACACGAAACAATCCCGCACAACTCCAAACAAGAAACTGACAAACTAAATACCCTCCCACTAATTACAAACAAGGAACAGGTGCGTACTAAACAGACATAACCAACAGACACATGAAACATGGATCGGTGCCAGCTAGTAGGCCGACGACGACGACCGCCGAGCGCCGCCCGACCGGGGAGTCCACCTTCTGTGGACGTTGTGACAATAATAGAGGATGTGTTAGGGATAATCAACTGTAGTATAATAAAGGATGTGTTAGGGATAATCAACTGTAGTATAATAGAGGATGTGTTAGGGATAATCAACTGTAGTATAATAAAGGATGTGTTAGGGATAATCAACTGTAGTATAATAGAGGATGTGTTAGGGATAATCAACTGTATTATAATAGAGGATGTGTTAGGGATAATCAATTGTAGTATGCTATAGGATGTGTTAGGGATAATCAACTGTAGTATAATAGAGGATGTGTTGGGGATAATCAACTGTAGTATAATAGAGGATGTGTTAGGGATAATCAATTGTAGTATAATAGAGGATGTGTTAGGGATAATCAATTGTAGTGTGCTATAGGATGTGTTAGGGATAATCAACTGTAGTATAATAGAGGATGTGTTAGGGATAATCAATTGTAGTGTGCTATAGGATGTGTTAGGGATAATCAATTGTAGTATAATAGAGGATGTGTTAGGGATAATCAATTGTAGTATGATAGAGGATGTGTTAGGGATAATCAACTGTAGTATAATAGAGGATGTGTTAGGGATAATCAACTGTAGTATAATAGAGGATGTGTTAGGGATAATCAGCTGTAGTATAATAGAGGATGTGTTAGGGATAATCAACTGTAGTATAATAGAGGATGTGTTAGGGATAATCAATTGTAGTGTGCTATAGGATGTGTTAGGATAATCAATTGTCGTATAATAGAGGATGTGTTAGGGATAATCAACTGTAGTATAATAGAGAATGTGTTAGGGGTAATCAACTGTAGTATAATAGAGGATGTGTTAGGGATAATCAATTGTAGTATGATAGAGGATGTGTTAGGGATAGTCAATTGTAGTATAATGGAGGATGTGTTAGGGATAATCAACTGTAGTATGATAGAGGATGTGTTAGGGATAATCAATTGTAGTATAATGGAGGATGTGTTAGGGGTAATCAACTGTAGTATAATAGAGGATGTGTTAGGGATAATCAATTGTATTATGATAGAGGATGTGTTAGGGATAGTCAATTGTAGTATAATGGAGGATGTGTTAGGGATAATCAATTGTAGTTTGATAGAAGATGTGTTAGGGATAATCAACTGTAGTATAATTGTCACGTCTTTCAAGGAGCAGGAAACGAGTGAGTCAGGCGCAGGAGACAAAAGGTCCGTAGAAAAATATTGAATTAAGTCCAGAGTGAATACAACGATTAGGCAGGGTGCAAAACACAAGTAGGAGGTAGAACAGCTCCAAAACTCAAAATACACGGGACGCAGCCCGGCAACCCTAATGCCTAATATCAGCGTCGTGTAAATCAAACACATAGGAAAATTAATCCAGCCCTAAACCCAAAACGTAACACGAAACAATCCCGCACAACTCCAAACAAGAAACTGACAAACTAAATACCCTCCCACTAATTACAAACAAGGAACAGGTGCGTACTAAACAGACATAACCAACAGACACATGAAACATGGATCGTGCCAGCTAGTAGGCCGGCGACGACGACCGCCGAGCGCCGCCCGACCGGGGAGTGGCGCCACCTTCTGTGGACGTTGTGACAATAATAGAGGATGTGTTAGGGATAATCAACTGTAGTATAATAAAGGATGTGTTAGGGATAATAAGCTGTAGTATAATAGAGGATGTGTTAGGGATAATCAACTGTAGTATAATAAAGGATGTGTTAGGGATAATCAACTGTAGTATAATAGAGGATGTGTTAGGGATAATCAATTGTAGTATAATAGAGGATGTGTTAGGGATAATCAACTGTAGTATAATAGAGGATGTGTTAGGGATAATTAATTGTAGTATGCTATAGGATGTGTTAGGGATAATCAACTGTAGTATAATAGAGGATGTGTTAGGGATAATCAATTGTAGTATAATAGAGGATGTGTTAGGGATTATCAACTGTAGTATAATAGAGGATGTGTTAGGGATAATTAATTGTAGTATGCTATAGGATGTGTTAGGGATAATCAACTGTAGTATAATAGAGGATGTGTTAGGGATAATTAATTGTAGTATGCTATAGGATGTGTTAGGGATAATCAACTGTAGTATAATAGAGGATGTGTTAGGTATAATCAACTGTAGTATAATAGAGGATGTGTTAGGGATAATCAATTGTAGTATGCTATAGGATGTGTTAGGGATAATCAACTGTAGTATAATAGAGGATGTGTTAGGGATAATCAATTGTAGTATGCTATAGGATGTGTTAGGGATAATCAACTGTAGTATAATAGAGGATGTGTTAGGGATAATCAACTGAATCCCTCCTTTTTAGTATCATTTCATGGGTTGGCGTGGGGCATTTCAGAAGGTACACAATACCTTTGATGGAAAATTATTTTTTACAAAACTTTTTTTACAAGACCAATGGCCAAAATATGACTTAAAAAATATATTTCCTCAAAATACTATCTTTCTTTCTGGTTAATTACAGGTGATAAGAGAGCCTACGTGTCGCTTCCCAGACCAGGGGTGAGTATCAGAATATACAATGTTATGACTGGTGGATATTTCTTATTTCATTTTATTCAAATGACTTTCCATCATTTCCTCCTTTAATATCATCCTGTCAAAACGTTTCTCCCGCCAGAAACATTCAGCCAACCTGAAGACGGTGAAGGCAGTCAAGCTAGATGCGGAGGTATAACTTAATCATCAATTACACAATACACCTCACGTAGCCTGTGTCCTAATACACCTCACATAGTCTGTGTCCTAATACACCTCACATAGCCTGTGTCCCAAAACACCTCACATAGCCTGTGTCCCAAAACACCTCACATAGCCTGTGTCCTAATACACCTCACATAGTCTGTGCCCTAATACACCTCACATAGACTGTCCCTATACTACTCACATAGGATGTGTCCCTATACACCTCACATAGCCTGTGTCCTAATACACCTCACATAGCCTGTGTCCTAATACACCTCACATAGCCTGTGTCCTAATACACCTCACATAGACTGTGTCCCTATACACCTCACATAGTCTGTGTCCTAATACACCTCACATAGGTTGTGTCCTAATACACCTCACATAGCCTGTGTCCTAATACACCTCACATAGCCTGTGTCCTAATACACCTCACATAGCCTGTGTCCCAATACACCTCACATAGCCTGTGTCCTAATACGCCTCACATAGTCTGTGTCCTAATACACCTCACATAGTCTGTGTCCCAATACACCTCACATAGTCTGTGTCCTAATACACCTCACATAGCCTGTGTCCCTATACACCTCACATAGGCTGTGTCCTAATACACCTCACATAGCCTGTGTCCTAATACACCTCACATAGTCTGTGTCCTAATACACCTCACATAGTCTGTGTCCTAATACACCTCACATAGTCTGTGTCCTAATACACCTCACATAGTCTGTGTCCTAATACACCTCACATAGTCTGTGTCCCTATACACCTCACATAGCCTGTGTCCTAATATACCTCACATATGCTGTGTCCTAATACACCTCACATAGCCTGTGTCCTAATACACCTCACATAGGCTGTGTCCTATTACACCTCACATAGCCTGTGTCCTAATACACCTCACATAGCCTGTGTCCTAATACACCTCACATAGTCTGTGTCCTAATACTCCTCACATAGCCTGTGTCCTAATACACCTCACATAGTCTGTGTCCTAATACACCTCACATAGCCTGTGTCCTAATACACCTCACATAGCCTGTGTCCTAATACACCTCACATAGTCTGTGTCCTAATACACCTCACATAGCCTGTGTCCTAATACACCTCACATAGCCTGTGTCCTAATACACCTCACATAGCCTGTGTCCTAATACACCTCACATAGATTGTGTCCTAATACACCTCACATAGACTGTGTCCTAATACACCTCACATAGTCTGTGTCCTAATACACCTCACATAGCCTGTGTCCTAATACACCTCACATAGCCTGTGTCCCAATACACCTCACATAGTCTGTGTCCCAATACACCTCACATAGTCTGTGTCCTAATACACCTCACATAGGTTGTGTCCTAATACACCTCACATAGCCTGTGTCCTAATACACCTCACATAGCCTGTGTCCTAATACACCTCACATAGCCTGTGTCCTAATACACCTCACATAGGCTGTGTCCTAATACACCTCACATAGTCTGTGTCCTAATACACCTCACATAGCCTGTGTCCTAATACACCTCACATAGGCTGTGTCCTAATACACCTCACATAGTCTGTGTCCTAATACACCTCACATAGCCTGTGTCCTAATACACCTCACATAGTCTGTGTCCTAATACTCCTCACATAGCCTGTGTCCTAATACACCTCACATAGTGTGTGTCCTAATACACCTCACATAGTCTGTGTCCTAATACACCTCACATAGCCTGTGTCCTAATACACCTCACATAGTCTGTGTCCTAATACTCCTCGCATAGCCTGTGTCCTAATACACCTCACATAGTGTGTGTCCTAATACACCTCACATAGTCTGTGTCCTAATACACCTCACATAGCCTGTGTCCTAATACACCTCACATAGGCTGTGTCCCAATACACCTCACATAGGTTATGTCCTAATACAGCTCACATAGTCTGTGTCCCTATACACCTCACATAGTCTGTGTCCTAATACACCTCACATAGTCTGTGTCCTAATACACCTCACATAGTCTATGTCCTAATACACCTCACATAGTCTGTGTCCTAATACACCTCACATAGTCTGTGTCCTAATACACCTCACATAGCCTGTGTCCTAATACACCTCACATAGTCTGTGTCCTAATACACCTCACATAGCCTGTGTCCTAATACACCTCACATAGCCTGTGTCCTAATACACCTCACATAGGCTGTGTCCCAGTGGTTCTCTATTCCCCCAGGTGCCCTGGTCAAAAGAAGTGCACTATATGGGGGATAGGGTGCCATTTGGCACGCATGCATTACCTCTACTTCCTCACTCTGACAGGTGAATTAATTCTGCAGGAAATGAATAACTGTTCAAACACACTATTGGGGAATTATGCCGATATTGCAGGAACCAGGTCCTGCTAGATTTTAGCAGGACTCTGTCAGTCATGACTGGGCATGCAGGGTCGAGAGTGTTTCATGAGTAACTTAGTACACAAAATGATAATCAATAATTGGAAATGATTAGGCAATATTATGGCTGATTGATAATACATGATAATTCATTTAGAGATGAAGAGCAGAACTGAGTTTATATTCAATCTGATAATGCATGATTATGAATGATCATGAATCACTAACACAGATGATAATGAATGAATGATGATATCTCTAAAGTAATGAACTTATTGCTGATGGACCACCCAATATTGCCTGACCTTATACCTAAGCAGCCAGGGCAGGATTCCCAAAAGCATCTTTAGGTGAAGTTCATTGTTAGAGCCTTCGTGGGAACATCGTTAGATCTCTGAGCTGTTTCCAAAACCATTGTTACTTAAGTTGCACTTGAAAAGGCTTGTTAATTAACGACTGCCTCAGACCACTAGTAGAACAGCTAAGTGCGTCGCTAGATGCTTTTTTTTGCCCTTCCGCGTCACGTTGTACACAGATCTCTGCTAAACACAAAATCAAGATGTTTATTTGTCTTTCTGTGACCGCCGATAACTTCAGAATGAATGTGACTACAAATACAAAGTTGCCAAAGTCTAGGCAATTGTTACAAACAAGCGAAGGATATAGGATGCTTCAAATTAAAACCGAGATGACTGTACATATACATATACATATACATATATACATATACATATACATATACAGATACATACAGTATAGGCTACATAGACCTATATATTTTAATCATATTTAATCAGTTTCTTGTTCATTCAATTGAGTTTTATTATTTAGCTATTTGTACGCTGGTGTTTGTAATTGTTGCCTCAATATATTTCATGATGTGTAACAACATGTGCGCAATGATGTTTTAAATCTTGATTTAGTGCATTATTATTGGGTAAGCATAAGAATAAGCCGCCTCAATATTTGTAGCCGTAGATGATATCTCTTAGGAGCTGATCCGTCGTCTGTATTGTGGAATAATTCTAATGTTAAGGTAAGATTTGAAAGGGAGAACGCTGATCCGAGAGCAGCGCTGTCTTCAGTATCGACACATGCATCAACGACTCACTTAGCAAACGTTGTCTCTGCGTGGTGTTTTGGGAAACGCATGCTTCATCTTCGGCCGTTGTAGGAATGAGGCATTGTTAAAACACTCGTAAGCCTACAGTACCAGTCAAAAGTTTGGACACACCTACTCATTCAAGGGTTTTTCTTTATTTTGACTATTTTCTACATTGTAGAATAATAGTGAAGACATCAAAACTATGAAATAACACATGGAATCATGAAGTAACCAAGATAGTGTTAAACAAATCAAAATATATTTTATATTTGAGATTCTTCAAAGTAGCCACCCTTTGCTTTGATGACAGCTTTGCACACTCTTGGCATTCTCTCAAACAGCTTCATGAAGTTCCCACATATGCTGAGCACTTGTTGGCTGCTTATCCTTCAGTCTGCGGCTCAACTCATCCCAAACCATTTCAATTGGGTTGAGGTCGGTGATTGTGGAGGCCAGGTCATCTGATGCAGCACTCCATCACTCTCCTTGGTCAAATAGCCCTTACACAGCCTGGAGGTGTGTTTTGGGTCATTGTCCTGTTGAAAAACAACTGATAGTCCCACTAAGCTCAAACTAGATGGGATTGCGTATCGCTGCTGAAAGCTGTTGTAGCCATGCTAGTTAAGTGTGCCTTGAATTCTAAATACATCACTGACAGTGTCACCAGCAAAGCACCACCACAACATCACACCTCCTCCTCCATGCTTCACGGTGGGAACCACACATGCGGAAATCATCCGCTCACCTACTCTGTCTCTCACAAAGACACAGCGGTCTAATGTCCATTGCTCGTGTTTCTTGGCCCAAGCAAGTCTCTTCGTATTGGTGTCCTTAGTAATGGTTTCTTTGCAGCAATTTGACAATGAAGGCCTGATTCACACAGTCTCCACTGAACAGTTGAGGTTGAGCTTTGTCTGTTACTTGAACTCTGTGAAGCATTTATTTGGGCTGCAATCTGAACCTATTCTCTGCAGCAGAGATAACTCTGGGTCTTCCTTTCCTGTGGCGGTCCTCATGAGAGCCAGTTTCATCATAGCGCTTGATGGTTTTTGCGACTGCATTTGAAGAAAGTTTTTGAAATGTTCAAGATTGACTGACCTTCATGTCTTAAAATAATGATGGACTGTCGTTTCTCTTTACTTATTTGAGCTGTTCTTGCCATAATATGGACTCGGTCTTTTACCAAACAGGGCTATCTTCTGTATACCACCCCTACCTTGTCACAACACAACTGATTGGCTCAAACGCATTATGAAGGAAAGAAATTCCACAAATTGACTTTTAACCAGGCACACCTGTTAACTGAAATGCATTCCAGGTGACTACTGATGAAGCTGGTTGAGAGAATGCCAAGAGTGTGCAAAGCTGTCACCGGGTGGCTACTTTGAGGAATTTCCAATATAAAATATGTATTGATTTGTTTAACACTTTTTTTGGTTACTACATAATTCCATGTGTTATTTCATAGTTTTGAAGTCTTCACTATTATTCTACAATGTAGAAAATATTCAAAATAAAGAAAAACCCTGGAATGAGTAGGTATGTCCAAACTTTTGACTGGTACTGTATGTTCCATCACTATCGGGAAACTGAGTCCTACTTTGTTCAGTACTTTCGGATGGGATTATTAACTATTAACTAATAAGGGATCCGTTATCTTTCTTTCTTTCTTCAGGAGCAGAGCACCATAGCCAAGCTGGGTCTAGAGCTGCGTCTGCTGACTTCAGACGTGGACACAGAGGTGGAGAAGTGGGAGGACCAGGAGCATGACATCGTCCGCCAGGGCCAGAGCTTGTCCAGCATGGCCTACTCCATGCACCTCTTCACCAGGTAGACCGTCTGTCTGTCTGTCTGTCTGTCTGTCTGTCTGTCTGTCTGTCTGTCTGTCTGTCTGTCTGTCTGTCTGTCTGTCTGGTTGCTTTTGTGTGACAGAAGATTGCAACTCTTTTTACCGCAAGGTACTTTGCACCAGCCAGGTATTGACCACCAGCCAAGTATTGACCACCAGCCAAGTATTGACCACCAGCCAGGTATTGACCACTAGCCAGGTATTGACCACCATCCAGGTATTGACCACCAGCCAGGTATTGACCACTAGCCAGGTATTGACCATCATCCAGGTATTGACCACCAGCCAGGTATTGACCACCAGCCAGGTATTGACCACTAGCCAGGTATTGACCACCAGCCAGGTATTGACCACTAGCCAGGTATTGACCACCATCCAGGTATTGACCACTAGCCAGGTATTGACCACCAGCCAGTTATTGACCACCAGCCAGGTATTGACCACCTCTGTATGGATATTGAAGTAGAGGACACAGATGCCATCACAAATCTTGTTGATATGATGTGCATAGTCAATATACATTACATGGCCAAAAGTATGTGGATTTAGCAATTTCAGCCAGACCCGTTCAGACAGGTGTATAAAATCAAGCACATAGCCATGCGATCTCCATAGAAAAACATTTGCCGTAGAATTTCCCGTACTGAAGAGCTCAGTGGCTTTCAACTTGGCACCGTCATAGGACGCCACCATTCCAACAAGTCAGTTAGTCAAATACTGTATGTACCCTGCTAGAGCTGCCCCGGTCAACTGTACAGTAAGTGCTGTTATTGTGAAGTGGAAACGTCTAGGAGCAACAACGTCTAGGATCAACAATGGCTCACAGAACGGGACTGCCGAGTGCGTAGCGCGTAAAAATTGTCTGTTCTTGGTTGCAACACTCACTACCGAGTTCCGAACTGCCTCTGGAAGCAACGTCAGCACAATAACTGTTCGTTGGGAGCTTCATGAAATGGGTTTGCATGGCCGAACAGCCGCATACAAGCATAAGATCACCATGCGCAATGCCAAGCGTCGGCTGGAGTGGTGTAAAACTCGCCGCCATTGGACTCTGGAGCAGTGGAAACGCGTTCTCTTGAGTGATGAATCACACTTCACCATCTGGAAGTCCAACGGACGAATCTGGGTTTGGCGGATGCCAGGAAAATGCTACCTGCCCCAATGCATAGTGGCAACTGTTAAGTGTTGTTGGAGGAGGAATAATGGTCTGGGGCAGTCATGGTTCGGGCTATGGGTGACAATGCCCCTGTGCACAAAGTGAGGTCCATACAGAAATGGTTTGTTGAGATCGGTATGGAAGAACTTGACTGGCCTGCACACAACTACATCGAACACCTTTGGGATGGATTGGAACGCCGACCTGAGCCAGTCCTAATCGCCCAACCTCACTAATGCTCTTGTTGCTAAATGGAAGTCCCCGCAGCAATGTTCCAACATCTAGTGGAAAGCCTTCTCAGAAGAGTGGAGGCTGTTATAGCAGCAATGGGGGGACCAACTCCATATTAAAGCCCATGATTTTGGAAGGAGATGTTCGACGAGCAGGTATCCACATACTTTTGGCCATGTAGTGTGCTTCATCAGTTGTTATCATCAGGTAATATATAATTCACTCTGTTCCATTTTTCGTTCATTTCCTGTATCGATTGTGTAGGGGGGAGGGCCTACTGAAGACAACCACGGATCTTTTCCATCAGGCTGAGGTAAAGTACTGTACATGCCCCCTGTCCTCCACTCCACTCATCCCTCTCCCATCATCCTCGTCTACTTCGTTCAGGGCTTTAAGTGAATCTGTCCCAGGTGCCATTAAGGACAACCACGTCCCTGGGAGAAGACAGAATCAATACTGTATTAAAAGGCCCAAGACAATAATTTGTCTGTGGTAACGAGAGGATGAATAGAGGAGCAGAGTGCCCCGGCCTGCGCTTAATATAGAGAGGGAGAGAGGCAGAGAGAGAGAGAGGGGAAGAGAGAGAGGCAGAGAGAGAGAGAGAGGCAGAGAGAGAGAGCGAGGCAGAGAGAGAGAGCGAGGCAGAGAGAGAGAGCGAGGCAGAGAGAGAGAGAGGGGCAGAGAGAGAGGCAGAGAGAGAGAGAGAGGCAGAGAGAGAGAGCGAGGCAGAGAGAGAGAGCGAGGCAGAGAGAGGGAGAGAGGCAGAGAGAGAGAGAGGGGCAGAGAGAGAGGCAGAGAGAGAGAGAGAGGCAGAGAGAGAGAGAGCGAGGCAGAGAGAGAGAGCGAGGCAGAGAGAGAGAGCGAGGCAGAGAGAGAGAGAGGCAAAGAGAGAGAGGCAGAGAGAGAGAGAGAGGCAGAGAGAGGCAGAGAGAGAGAGAGGCAGAGAGAGAGAGAGAGAGGCAGAGAGAGAGAGAGAGAGGCAGAAAGAGAGATCATAGAGACGCAACTATACTTTATATAACTTTACCTTTTCACACAGCAAAATGTAACCTGCAATTATCGTAATTGGCTGCTCACTGATTGGCTGATTGAAATGCACCTTTTGAATTTGAAAACCTACAGTGTGTTCTGGTCTTGTTCACATCCTCCCGGCTACTTACCATGCAGCCATTGAGTGTAATTGACAATACTTGGCTGATAGATTTGCCAGACCAGTGTTCAGAATGTTCTGCCAGTGAAGTGAGTCGTGCTTTTTGACTTCTCGTTCTCTTTTTCTCTCTTTCTCTTTCTGCAGGTGCTTTCTGAGGAGGGACTCCAGCTGTGTTCTTCACTACACACTTTCTCCACCCAGGTACACATACACGCACGCAACCACACAAAAAACACACAGGCTCCGAGACAGCTTCTACCCCTAAGCCATAAGACTGCTAAATAGCCAGACAGCTAAATAGTCAATTAATGGTACCCGAACTGCACTGACTCTATCTTGCATTGCCCCTACGCACTCTCACTAGACTTTATATACACACTGTATACACACTCAGTCACACACACTACATTGACACGCCCACACAAAACCCACACACATTCACATACACTACATACAGACACACACACGAACACAACACAAACACACATTCTTACACATTACACACAGACATGCACACACTCACTTTTAGACTTGTCATTTGCTGCTGCTACTCTGTTGTTTATTTTACTCCTATTATTATCTATCCTGATGCCTAGTCACTTTACCCTGCCTTCATGTACATATCTACCTCAAATACCTTATTATTTGTCCTGATGCCTAGTCCCTTTACCCTGCCTTCATGTACATATCTACCTCAAATACCTTATTATTATCTATCCTGATGCCTAGTCCCTTTACCCTGCCTTCATGTACATATCTACCTCAAATACCTTATTATCTATCCTGATGCCTAGTCCCTTTACCCTGCCTTCATGTACATATCTACCTCAAATACCTTATTATTATCTATCCTGATGCCTAGTCCCTTTTCCCTGCCTTTATGTACATATCTACCTCAAATACCTTATTATTATCTATCCTGATGCCTAGTCACTTTACCCTGCCTTCATGTACATATCTACCTCAAATACCTTATTATTATCTATCCTGATGCCTAGTCCCTTTACCCTGCCTTCATGTACATATCTACCTCAAATACCTTATTATTTGTCCTGATGCCTAGTCCCTTTACCCTGCCTTCAAATACCTTATTATTATCCATCCTGATGCCTAGTCCCTTTACCCTGCCTTCAGATACCTTATTATTATCCATCCTGATGCCTAGTCCCTTTACCCTGCCTTCATGTACATATCTACCTCAGATACCTTATTATTATCCATCCTGATGCCTAGTCCCTTTACCCTGCCTTTATGTACATATCTACCTCAAATACCTTATTATTTGTCCTGATGCCTAGTCCCTTTACCCTGCCTTCATGTACATATCTACCTCAAATACCTTATTATTATCTATCCTGATGCCTAGTCCCTTTACCCTGCCTTTATGTACATATCTACCTCAAATACCTTATTATTATCTATCCTGATGTCTAGTCACTTTACCCTGCCTTCATGTACATATCTACCTCAAATACCGTATTATTATCTATCCTGATGCCTAGTCACTTTACCCTGCCTTCATGTACATATCTACCTCAAATACCTTATTATTATCTATCCTGATGCCTAGTCCCTTTACCCTGCCTTCATGTACATATCTACCTCAAATACCTTATTAGTATCTATCCTGATGCCTAGTCCCTTTACCCTGCCTTCATGTACATATCTACCTCAAATACCTTATTAGTATCTATCCTGATGCCTAGTCACTTTACCCTGCCTTCATGTACATATCTACCTCAAATACCTTATTATTATCTATCCTGATGCTTAGTCCCTTTACCCTGCCTTCATGTACATATCTACCTCAAATACCTTATTATTATCCATCCTGATGCCTGGTCCCTTTACCCTGCCTTCAAATACCTTATTATTATCCATCCTGATGCCTGGTCCCTTTACCCTGCCTTCAGATACCTTATTATTATCCATCCTGATGCCTAGTCCCTTTACCCTGCCTTCAGATACCTTATTATTATCCATCCTGATGCCTAGTCCCTTTACCCTGCCTTCATGTACATATCTACCTCAAATTCCTTATTATTATCTATCCTGATGTCTAGTCACTTTACCCTGCCTTCATGTACATATCTACCTCAAATACCTTATTATTATCTATCCTGATGCCTAGTCCCTTTACCCTGCCTTCATGTACATATCTACCTCAAATACCTTATTATTATCTATCCTGATGCCTAGTCACTTTACCCTGCCTTCATGTACATATCTACCTCAAATACCTTATTATTATCTATCCTGATGCCTGGTCCCTTTACCCTGCCTTCATGTACATATCTACTTCAGATACCTTATTATTATCCATCCTGATGCCTAGTCCCTTTACCCTGCCTTCAGATACCTTATTATTATCCATCCTGATGCCTAGTCCCTTTACCCTGCCTTCAGATACCTTATTATTATCCATCCTGATGCCTAGTCCCTTTACCCTGCCTTTATGTACATATCTACCTCAAATACCTTATTATTATCCATCCTGATGCCTAGTCCCTTTACCCTGCCTTTATGTACATATCTACCTCAAATACCTTATTATTATCTATCCTGATGTCTAGTCACTTTACCCTGCCTTTATGTACATATCTACCTCAAATACCTTATTATTATCTATCCTGATGCCTGGTCCCTTTTTTTTTTATTTCACCTTTATTTAACCAGGTAGGCAAGTTGAGAACAAGTTCTCATTTACAACTGCGACCTGGCCAAGATAAAGCAAAGCATTGTGACACAGACAACAACACAGAGTTACACATGGAGTAAACAATAAACAAGCCAATAACACAATAAACAAGTCAATGACACAGTATGAAAAAAAGAAAGTCTATATATAGTGTGTGCAAAAGGCATGAGGAGATAGGCAATAAATAGGTCATAGGAGCGAATGATTACAATTTAGCAGATTAACACTGGAGTGATAAATGAGCATATTGTAACGGTTGTCGTCAGGAATAGAGGACCAAAACGCAGCAGGAATGTGGATGCTCATCTTGTATTTATTTTTAAAATAAAGAGAACACCAAAATAACAAAACGAAGAACTCACGAACAACAAAACAGTCTTGTCATGCTCACACAGGCAAAACAAGAAACAATCTCCCACAAACACTTAACCAAACACATACCCATATATAGGACTCTCAATCAGAGGCAACTAGAAAACACCTGCCTCCAATTGAGAGTCCAACCCCAATAAACTAGACATAGAAATACAAAAGACTAGAGACCACATAGAAAATACAAACCTAGAACATAACCCCAAAAACCCGGAAATAATAAATCAAACACCCTACTACATAAAACACCACCCCGAACCACATAAACAAAATACCCTCTGTCACGTCCTGACCAAACTACCATAACAAATAACCCTTATACTGGTCAGGACGTGACACATATGATGATGTGCAAATAGAAATACTGGTGTGCAAAAGAGCAGAAAAGTAAATCAAATAAAAACAGTATGGGGATGAGGTAGGTAGATTGGGTGGGCAATTTACACATGGACTATGTACAGCTGCAGCGATCAGTTAGCAGCTCAGGTAGCTGATGTTTAAAGTTGGTGAAGGAAATAAAAGTCTCCAACTTCAGCGATTTTTGCAATTCGTTCCAGTTACTGGCAGCAGAGAACTGGAAGGAAAGGCGGCCAAATGAGGTGTTGGCTTTGGGGATGATCAGTGAGATATACCTGCTGGAACATGTGCTACGGGTGGGTGTTGTTATTGTGACCAGTGAACTGAGATAAGGCGGAGCTTTACCTAGCATAGACTTATGGATGACCTGGAGCCAGTGGGTCTGGTGACAAATATGTAGCGAGGGCCAGCCGACTAGAGCATATAGGTCGCAGTGGTGGGTGGTTTAATGTGATTTGGTAACAAAACGGATTGCACTGTGATAGACTGCATCCAGTTTGCTGAGTAGAGTAATGGAAGCTATTTTGTAGATGACATCACCGAAGTCGAGGATCAGTAGGATAGTCAGTTTTACTAGGGTAAGTTTGGCAGCGTGAGTGAAGGAGGCTTTCTTGTGAAATCCGATTCTAGATTTGGTTTTGGATTGGAGATGTTTAATATGAGTCTGGAAGGAGAGTTTACAGTCTAACCAGACACCTAGGTATTTATAGTTGTCCACATATTCTAGGTCGGAACCGTCCAGGGTGGTGATGCTAGCCGGGCGGGCAGGTGCGGGCAGCGAATGGTTGAAAAGCATGCATTTGGTTTTACTAGTGTTTAAGAGCAGTTGAAGGCCACGGAACGAGTGTTGTATGGCATTGAAGCTCGTTTGGAGGTTTGTCAGCACAGTGTCCAAGGAAGGGCCAGAAGTATACAGAATGGTGTCGTCTGCGTAGAGGTGGATCAGGGTATCGCCCTCAGCAAGAGCGACATCATTAATATATACAGAGAAAAGAGTCGGCCCGAGAATTGAACCCTGTGGTACCCCCATAGAGACTGCCAGAGGTCCAGACAACATGTCCTCCGATTTGACACATTGAACTCTGTCTGCAAAGTAGTTGGTGAACCAGGCGAGGCAGTCATTACAAAAACCCAGGCTATTGAGTCTGCCGATAAGAATACGGTGATTGACAGAGTCGAGAGCCTTGGCCAGGTTGATGGTTATGATATCGTTTAGTACCTTGAGCGTGGCTGAGGTGCACCCGTGACCGGCTCGGAAACCGGATTGCACAGCGAAGAAGGTACGGTGGGATTTGAAATGGTCAGTGATCTGTTTATTAACTTGGCTTTCGAAGACTTTAGATAGGCAGGGCAGGATGGAAATAGGTCTGTAACAGTTTGGATCTAGGGTGTCACCCCCTTTGAAGAGGGGGATGACCGCGGCAGCTTTCCAATCTTTAGGGATCTCGGACGATACGAAAGAGAGGTTGAACAGGCTGGTAATAGGGGTTGTAACAATGGCGGCGGATAGTTTTAGAAAGAGAGGGTTCAGATTGTCTAGCCCAGCAGATTTGTACGGGTCCAGGTTTTGCAGCTCTTTCAGAACATCTGCTATTTGGATTTGGGTGAAGGAGAAGCTGGGGAGGCTTGGGCGAGTAGCTGCGGGGGGTGGAGCTGTTGGCCGGGGTTGGAGTAGCCAGGAGGAAGGCATGGCCAGCCGTTGAGAAATGCTTATTGAAATTTTTCCTGACTGACAGTTTGTATTGGTTCCTGACTTCCCTGAACAGTTGCATATCCTGCATATTTACCCTGCCTTCATGTACATATCTACCTCAAATACCTTATTATTATCTATCCTGATGCCTAGTCACTTTACCCTGCCTTTATGTACATATCTAAAGTACCTTATTATTATCTATCCTGATACCTAGTCACTTTACTCTGCCTTTATGTACATATCTACCTCAAGTACCTCGTACCTCTGCACATTGATCTGGTACTGGTACTCCCTGTATATACTGAACCAAAATATAAACGCAACATGCAACAATTTCAGAGATTTTACTGAGTTCCAGTTCATATAAGAAAATCAGTCAATTGAAATCTATGGATTTCACATGACTGGGAATACATGTTCGTCACAGATACCTTACAAAAAAAGTAGGGGCGTGGATCAGAAAACCAGTCTGTATCTGTTGTGATCACCATTTTCCCCATGCAGTGTGACACATCTCCTTTGCATAGATTTAATCAGGCTGTTGATTGTGGCCTGTGGAATGTTGTCCCCTCTCTTCAATGGCTGTGTGAAGCTGATGGATATTTGCAGGAACTGGAACATGCTGTCGTACACATCGATCCAGAGCATCACAAACATGCTGAATGGGTGACATGTCTGAGTATGTAGGCCATGGAAGTACTGGGATATTTTCAGTTTCCAGGAATTGTGTACAGATCCTTGTGAGATGAAGCTGCGCATTATCATGCCATCATGGGGCACTCTGTTCACAACGTTGACATCAGCAAACCGCTCGCCCACACGACGCCATACACGCTGTCTGCCATCTGCCCGGTACAGTTGAAACCGGGATTCATCCATGAAGAGCACACTTCTCCAGCGGCCCGTTGGCCATCGAAGGTGAGCCGAACTGTAGTCAGGTCAAGACCCTGGTGAGGATAACGAGCATGCAGATGAGCTTCCTTGAGACGGTTTCTGACAGTTTGTGCAGAAATTCTTTGGTTGTGCAAACCCACAGTTTAATCAGCTGTTCGGGTGGCTGTTCTCAGATGATCCCGTAGGTGAAGAAGCCAGATGTGGGCTGGCGTGGTTACACGTGGTCTGCGGTTGTGAGGCCGGTGGGATGTACTGCCAAATTCTCTAAAACGACATTTGAGGCGGCTTATGGTAGAGAAATTAACATTCAATTATCTGGAAACAGCTCTGGTGGATATTCCTGCAGTCAGCATGCCAATTGCATCTAACTGCAGCAATCTGTTGTAACGATCGTCTGGAAGAGGGGACCAAGATGCAGCGTGGTAAGTGGTCATAATGATTTTTAATGAGACACTTCAAAAACAAACAGGGAAAACGAAAGCCAACAGTTCTGCCAGGTGAACACACACAAGACAGAAAACAACTACCCACAAAACCCCAAAGGAAAACAGGCTGCCTAAGTATGATTCCTAATCAGAGACAACGATAGACAGCTGCCTCTGATTAGGAACCCTACTCGGCCCAAAACAAAGAAATACAAAAACATAGAAAAAGGAACCTAGAATGCCCACCCAATGTAACACCCTGGCCTAACCAAAATAAAGAACAAAAAACTCCTCTCTATGGCCAGGGCGTTACATCTGTGGCATTGTGTGACAAAGCTGCACATTTTAGAGTGGCCTTTTATTATCCCCAGCACAAGGTGCATCTGTGTAATGATCATGAGGTTTAATCAGCTTATAATATGCCACACCTGTCAGGTGGATGGATTATCTTGGCAAAGGATAAATGCTCACTAACAGGGATGTAAACACATTTTTACCCAATTTGAGAGAAATAAGCTTTTTGTGCATTTTTGGGATCTTTTATTTCAGCTCATGAAACATGGGATCAACACATGTTGCGTTTATATTTTTGTTCAGTGTACCTCCATTCTTGCAAGTTATTTTATTGCTTGCTATTTCCTCTTATGTTACTCTGCATCGTTGTGAAGGTCTCGTAAACAAGCATTTCACAGTCAAGTCTACACCAGTTGTATTCAGCATGTGACAAATAACATTTGATTTGATTCTCCACCCAGGTAGCCTACTGCACGACCGTAAATCACATACACAGGACAGGAAATTAATCCTGTTAACCAGTTTCAGTTTCCTCTGTACTCAAATCAAAGAAACAAGTTAGTATGCCTCCCTCTCTCCAAAGTGCCCAGGTCCTGGAGTTTAATTAAATGCCCCCCTCTGACAGACATTAATGACTGCCATCCGTCTCTGGGGAAAGTGGCAATGTGGTTATCAGCATTGGCTAACCCTGTTCTCTGGAGAGGGCACCCAAACACTAATACACACACGTGTGCAGGCAAATGTGCATATGCACACACATACACACACACACACACACACACACACACAGGCACACAAACTACTAATACATAATCAACACATCCAGCACTTCAGCTCAGCAGCGTTTGATTAATTACTTCAAACAAACATTGGCTAATCGATTCCCCACCACTCTGGAATGAAGCAGGCTTGTGCAGCTGCACAAGTTATTTATGCTAATTAGCCTTAACGTTTTCAATTGAAACACTTTTATTAGTATTATTACCAGAGGTTGTGAATGGTACTACAGAGATCTATTCTAATGTACGATAATATCATTCACATTTTTGTCCCAAGTAAGAGACTTTAGGCACTGTTAGATTTGAATGCATCTACTCCATCCTAACCTTCTATACCTTTACTGTGCTTTTGTCTCCCTTTTTTTTTGTGATCACATTTTTACCTGGATTTTATATAACTAAATGTGTCTTTATGATCACATTTTCACTTTCATTTTTCTAAAACTACATTTCATTTTTGGTGATCACATTTCTACTTTTATTTTCATATAACTTAACATCTTTATTTTGTCATCAAATTTTGACATACTAAATATTTCTCTCCTGATCCCTCTTCAACAGCTGATGGATGAAGAGAAGGTGGTAGTGCTGTCGGAGATGGAGAAGCTTATGGGCTTATGTCAGCAGCTGCAGATGGGGGTGAGGACGCCGGTACAGGGCAAGACTGCCACCTTCCAGAAGGTACTATTATTGATATACATTTACCTTTTTTTTTTTTTTACATTTTAGTCATTTAGCAGACGCTCTTATCCAGAGCGACTTACAGTAGTGAATGCATACATTTCATTAAAAATGAAATGTATGCATTCACTGTCAAACGCTCCCTAAAACACTTCAGGGAGCAGGCCTTTCTAGTCGACCTGGCCCAGGTATCCTGGAAGGATATTGACCTCATCCCGTCAGTAGAGGATGCCTGGTTATTCTTTAAAAGTGCCTTCCTCACCGTCTTAAATAAGCATGCCCCATTCAAAAAATGTAGAACCAGGAACAGATATAGCCCTTGGTTCTCTCCAGACCTGACTGCCCTTGACCAGCACAAAAACATTCTGTGGCCTTCTGCATTAGCATCGAACAGCCCCTGTGATATGCAACTTTTCAGGGAAGTTAGGAACAAATATACACAGGCAGTTAGGAAAGCTAAGGCTAGCTTTTTCAAGCAGAAATTTGCATCCTGTAGCACAAACTCAAAAAAGTTCTGGGACACTGTAAAGTCCATGGAGAGTAAGAGCACCTCCTCCCAGCTGCCCACTGCACTGAGGCTAGGAAACACTGTCACCACAGATAAATCCACCATAATTGAGAATTTCAATAAGCATTTTTCTACGGCTGGCCATGCTTTCCACCTGGCTACCCCTACCCCGATCAACAGCCCTCCACCACCCACAGCAACTCGCCCAAACCTCCCCCACTTCTCCTTCACCCAAATCCAGATAGCTGATGTTCTGAAAGAGCTGCAAAATCTGGACCCGTACAAATCAGCCGGGCTAGACAATCTGGACCCTCTCTTTCTAAAATGATCTGCCGAAATTGTTGCAACCCCTACTACCAGCCTGTTCAACCTCTCTTTTGTATCGTCTGAGATTCCCATAGATTGGAAAGCTGCCGCGGTCATCCCCCTCTTCAAAGGGGGAGACACTCTAGACCCAAACTGCTACAGACCTATATCTCTTCTACCCTGCCTTTCTAAAGTCTTCGAAAGCCAAGTTAACAAACAGATTACCGACCATTTCGAATCCCACCGTACCTTCTCCGCTAATCAATCTGGTTTCAGAGCTGGTCATGGGTGCACCTCAGCCACGCTCAAGGTCCTAAAAGATATCATAACCGCCATCGATAAGAGACATTACTGTGCAGCCATATTCATCGACCTGGCTAAGGCTTTCGACTCTGTCAATCACAACATTCTTATTGGCAGACTCAACAGCCTTGGTTTCTCAAATGATTGCCTCGCCTGGTTCATCAACTACTTCTCTGATAGAGTTCAGTGTGTCAAATCGGACGGCCTGTTGTCTGGACCTCTGGCAGTCTCTATGGGGGTGCCACAGGGTTCAATTCTCGTGCCGACTCTCTTCTCTGTATACATCAATGATGTCGCTCTTGCTGCTGGTGATTCTTTGATCCACCTCTACGCAGACGACACCATTCTGTATACCCCTGGCCCTTCTTTGGACACTGTGTTAACTAACCTCCAGACGAGCTTCAATGCCATACAATTCTCCTTCCGTGGCCTCCAACTGCTCTTAAATGCAAGTAAAACTAAATGCATGCTCTTCAACCGATCGCTGCCCGCACCTGCCAGCTCGTACATCACTACTCTGGACAGTTCTGACTTAGAATATGTGGACAACTACAAATACCTAGGTGTCTGGTTAGACTGTAAACTCTCCTTCCAGACTCACATTAAACATCTCCAATCCAAAGTGAAATCTAGAATCGGCTTCCTATTTTGCAACAAAGCATCCTACACTAATGCTGCCAAACATACCCTCGTAAAACTGACCATCCTACCGATCCTCGACTTCGGCGATTTCATTTACAAAATAGCCTCCAACACTCTACTCAACAAATTGGATGCAGTCTATCACAGTGCCATCCATTTTGTTACCAAAGCCCCATATACTACCCACCACTGCGACCTGTATGCTCTCGTTGGCTGGCCCTCGCTTCATACTCATCACCAAATCCACTGGCTCCAGGTCATCTACAAGTCTCTGCTAGGTAAAGCTCCGCCTTATCTCAGCTCACTGGTCACCATAGCAGCAACCACCCGTAGCACACGCTCCAGCAGGTTTATCTCACTGGTCACCCCCAAAGCCAATTCTTCCTTTGGCCGCCTCTCCTTCCAGTTCTCTGCTGCCAATGACTGGAACGAACTGCAAAAATCACTAAAGCTGGAGACTCTTACCTCCCTCACTAGCTTTATTCACCAGCTGTTAGAGCAGCTCACAGATCACTGCACCTGTACATCGCTCATCTGTAAATAGCCCATCCAATCTACCTCATCCCCATACTGTATTTATTTATTTATTTATCTTGCTCCTTTGCACCCCAGTATCTCTACTTGCACATTCATCTTCTGCACATTCTACCATTCCAGTGTTGAATTGCTATATTGTAATTACTTCGCCACCATGGCCCATTTATTGCCTTACCTCTCTTATCCTACCTCATTTGCACATGCTGAATATAGATTTTTCTACTGTATTATTGATTGTATGTTTGTTTATTCCATGTGTAACTCTGTGTTGTTGTATGTGTCGAACTGCTTTGATTTATGTTGGCCAGGTCGCAGTTGCAAATGAGAACTTGTTCTCAACTAGCCTACCTGGTTAAATAAAGGTGAAATAAATAAATAAATAAAAGCGAGCGTGAGAGAATGCACTGAAAAGAAACTGACAAAGGAGTATTGATGAACTGCAATGAAAAGAGACAGTCAACCCATTCTTAATACAGCATTGGCAGCATTGGGCAAACATTTGTTACTGGTTTACAGACAGAGGTCAATCATAAAAACATTATTGTAAAATTAAACCCTATAATGACACTGAGCTTAATGAACCTCGTAAAATCTGTTGGACAGTGATGAACTGACACTGGTCACCTTGTACTAATGGGAAAGGTTACAATCAGGAGGAGAGAATAGAGAATAACATGGGGTACATCCCAAATGGCATCCTATTCCCTATATAGTGTGCACTGCTTTGAACAGGGCCCATAGGATTCTGGTCAAATGTAGTGCATTATGTTGGGAATAGGGTGCCATTTGGGACACAACCATTGGGCTTCTCTGATTAATGTGGATCTGTTAGATAGGCATTCCCCTCAAGTTGTCATTAGCCAGACAGATCGGTCCTCTCTGTCCGTCACAAGGGAGTTAAGGGTGTTTTAATCAGGCATAGGTCATTGCTGAAAAGTCTTTTTAAATGGAGCAGGAGATGGGGGTTGTGTGTGTTTGGTGTGTCTAGTGTTGGTTTAGAAACACTCTGTAGTAGAGGTCGACCGATTCTGATTTTCAACGCCGATACCGATTATTGGAGGGCCAAAAATGGCCGGTGCCGATTAATCGGCCAATTTTTCCCCCATTTATTTATTTGTAATAATGACAATTACAACAATACTGAATAAACACGTATTTTAACTTAATATAATACATACAGTATTTCACAAAAGTGAGTACACCCCTCACATTTCTATAAATATTTGAGTATATCTTTTCATGTGACACACTGAAGAAATGACACTTTGCACAATGTAAAGTAGTGAGTGTACAGCTTGTATAACAGTGTAAATTTGCTGTCCCCTCAAAATAACACAACACACAGCCATTAATGTCTAAACCGCTGGCAACAAAAGTGAGTACACCCCTAAGTGAAAATGTCCATATTGGGCCCAAAGTGTCAATATTTTGTGTGGCCACCATCATTTTCCAGCACTGCCTTAACCCTCTTGGGCATGGAGTTCACTAGAGCTTCACAGGTTGCCACTGGAGTCCTCTTCCACTCCTCCATGACGACATGACAGAGCTGGTGGATGTTAGAGACCTTGCACTCCTCCACCTTCCGTTTGAGGATGCCCCACATTGTAGCAAAGTGTCATTTCTTCAGTGTTGTCACATGAAAAGATATACTCAAATATTTACAAAAATGTGAGGGGTGTACTCACATTTGTGAGATACTGTAAATACTATCAATTTAGCCTCAAATAAATAATGAAATATATTCAATTTGGTTTAAATTATGCAAAAACAAAGTGTTGGAGAAGAAAGTAAAAGTCCAATATGTGCCATGTAATAAAGCTAACGTTAAGTTCCTTACTCAGAACATGAGAACATATGAAAGCTGCTGGTTCCTTTTAACATGTCTTCAATATTCCCAGGTAAGAAGTTTTAGGTTGTAGTTATTATAGGAATAATAGAGACTATTTCTCTCTATACGATTTGTATTTCATATATCTTTGACTATTGGATGTTCTTATAGGCACTTTAGTATTGCCAGTGTAGCTTCCGTATCTCTCCTCGCTCCTACCTGGGCTCGAACCAGGAACAAATCGACAACAGCCACCCTCGAAGCAGCGTTACCCATGTAGAGCAAGGGGAACAACCACTCCCAAGTCTCAGAGCGAGTGACATTTGAAAAGCCATTAGCGTGCACCCGGCTAACTAGCTAGCCATTTCACATCGGTTACAACAACCTAATCTCGGGAGCTGATAGGCTTGAAGTCATAAACAGCGCAATGCTTGAAGAATTGCGAAGAGCTGCTGGCAAACGCACGAAGGTGCTGTTTGACTGAATGCTTACGAGCCTGCTGCTGCCTACCATCGCTCAGTCAGACTGCTCTATCAAATATCAAATCATAGACTTAATTATAATATAACAAACAGAAATACGAGCCTTTGGTCATTAATATGGTCGAATCCGGAAACTATAATTTTGAAAACGAAACGTTTATTATTTCAGTGAAATACGGAACCGTTCCGTATTTTATCTAACGGGAGGCATCCCTAAGTCTAAATATTCCTGTTACATTGCACAACCTTCAATGTTATGTCATAATTATGTACAATTCTGGCAAATTAATTACGGCCTTTGTTAGGAATAAATGGACTTCACAGTTCGCAATGAGCCAGGCGGCCCAAACTGCTGTATAAACCCCAACTGCTTGCACGGAACACAAGAGAAGTGACACAACTTCCCTAGTTATAAGAAATTCATGTTAGCAGGCAATATTAACTAAATATGCAGGTTTAAAAATATATACTTGTGTATTGATTTTAAAGAAAGGCATTGATGTTTATGGTTAGGTACATTGGTGCAACGACAGTGCTTTTTTCGCAAATGAGCTTGTTAAAACCTGTTAAGGACAGACGTTCCGCTACACCATTTTAAAGATAAGACTCTTGTTAATCTAACCACATTGTCCGATTTCATTAGATTATGTCAGGAGAGTACCCTGCAAAAAATAATCACACAGCCATTTTCAAAGCAAGCATATATGTCACAAAAAACAAAACCACAGCTAAATGCAGCACTAACCTTTGATGATCTTCATCAGATGACATTCCTAGGACATTATGTTATACAATACATGCATGTTTTGTTCAATCAAGTTCATATTTATATCAAAAAACAGCTTTTTACATTAGCATGTGATGTTCAGAACTAGCATACCCACCGCAAACTTCCGGTGAATTTACTAAATTACTCACGATAAACGTTCACAAAAAAACATAACAATTATTTTAAGAATTATAGATACAGAACTCCTTTATGCAATCGCAGTGTCAGATTTTAAAATAGCTTTTCGGCGAAAGCACATTTTGCAATATTCTGAGTAGATAGCTCGGCCATCACAGGCTAGCTAATTTGACACCCACCAAGTTTGGTGCTCACTAAACTCAGAATTACTATAAGAAAAATTGGATCTTCATCAGAATGCACTCCCAGGACTTCTACTTCAACAACAAATGTTGTTTTGGTTCGAAATAATCCATAGTTATATTGAAATAGCTCCGTTTTGTTCGTGCGTTGAGGTCACTATCCGAAGGGTGACGCGCGAGCGCATTTCGTGACAAAACATTTCAAAATATTCCATTACCGTACTTCGAAGCATGTCAAACGCTGTTTAAAATCAATTTTTATGCTATTTTTCTCGTAAAATAGAGATAATATTCCAACCGGGCGACGTTGTATTCATTCAAAGACTGAAAGAAAAAAATGGAGTAGTCTCGTGGACGCGCATCTCCAGTGTCACTGTCCCCAGGCAGTAACAAACAGAGCTGCTGTACTTAGCCCAGAGACTGCAGACCTCTCATTCCACTTTCTGGCACCTTCTGAGAGCCAATGGAAGCCTTAGAAAATGTCACGTTACAGCACAGATGCTGTATTTTCGATAGAGAGGCTACAGAAGGACAATAAATTGTCAGACAGGGCACTTCCTGTATGGAATCTTCTCAGGTTTTGGCCTGCCATATGAGTTCTGTTATACTGACAGACACCATTCAAACAGTTTTAGAAACTTCAGAGTGTTTTCTATCCAAATGAAATAATTATATGCATATTCTAGTTTCTGGGCAGGAGTAGTAACCAGATTAAATCGGGTACGTTTTTTATCCAGCCGTGAAAATACTGCCCCCTATCCCAAACAGGTTTTAAATCATCACCCGTTTGTCGAAGTAGGCTGTGATTCGATGAGAAATTAACAGGCACCGCATCGATTATATGAAACGCAGGACACGTTAGATAAACTAGTAATATCATCAACCATGTGTAGTTAACTAGTGATTATGTTAAGATTGATTGTTTTTTCTAAGATAAGTTTAATGCTAGCTAGCAACTTACCTTGGCTTCTTGCTGCCCTCGCGTAACAGGTAGTCAGCCTGCCACGCAAGCTCCTCGTGGAGTGCAATGTAAGGCAGGTGGTTAGAGCATTGGACTAGTAACCGGAACGTTGCAAAAACGAATCCCAGAGGTGACAAGGTAAAAATCTGTTGTTCTGCCCCTGAACAAGGCAGTTAACCCCCGTTCCTAGGCCGTCATTGAAAATAAGAATGTGTTCTTAATTTGACTCGCCTAGTTAAATAAAGGTGTAAAAAATATATATATATATACACTGCTCAAAAAAATAAAGGGAACGCTTAAACAACACAATGTAACTCCAAGTCAATCACACTTCTGTGAAATCAAACTGTCCACTTAGGAAGCAACACTGATTGACAATAAATTTCACATGCTGTTGTGCAAATGGAATAGACAACAGGTGGAAATTATAGGCAATTAGCAAGACACCCCCAATAAAGGAGTGGTTCTGCAGGTGGTGACCACAGACCACTTCTCAGTTCCTAGGCTGATGTTTTGTTCACTTTTGAATGCTGGCGGTGCTTTCACACTAGTGGTAGCATGAGACGGAGTCTACAACCCACACAAGTGGCTCAGGTAGTGCAGCTCATCCAGGATGGCACATCAATGCGAGCTGTGGCAAGAAGGTTTGCTGTGTCTGTCAGCGTAGTGTCCAGAGCATGGAGGCGCTACCAGGAGACAGGCCATTACATCAGGAGACGTGGAGGAGGCCGTAGGAGGGCAACAACCCAGCAGCAGGACCGCTACCTCCGCGTTTGTGCAAGGAGGAGCAGGAGGAGCACTGCCAGAGCCCTGCAAAATGACCTCCAGCAGGCCACAAATGTGCATGTGTCTGCTCAAACGGTCAGAAACAAACTCCATGAGGGTGGTATGAGGGCCCGACGTCCACAAGTGGGGGTTGTGTTTACAGCCCAACACCGTGCAGGACGTTTGGCATTTGCCAGAGAACACCAAGATTGGCATATTCGCCACTGGCGCCCTGTGCTCTTCACAGATTAAAGCAGGTTCACACTGAGCACATGTGACAGACGTGACAGAGTCTGGAGACGCCGTGGAGAACGTTCTGCTGCCTGCAACATCCTCCAGCATGACCGGTTTGGCGGTGGGTCAGTCATGGTGTGGGGTGGCATTTCTTTGGGGGGCCGCACAGCCCTCCATGTGCTCGCCAGAGGTAGCCTGACTGCCTTTAGGTACCGAGATGAGATCCTCAGTCCCCTTGTGAGACCATATGCTGGTGCGGTTGGCCCTGGGTTCCTCCTAATGCAAGACAATGCTAGACCTCATGTGGCTGGAGTGTGTCAGCAGTTCCTGCAAGAGGAGGCCTTAATGCTATGGACTGGCCCGCCCGTTCCCCAGACCTGAATCCAATTGAGCACATCTGGGACATCATGTCTCGCTCCATCCACCAACGCCACATTGCCCCACAGACTGTCCAGGAGTTGGCGGATGCTTTAGTCCAGGTCTGGGAGGAGATCCCTCAGGAGACCATCCGCCACCTCATCAGGAGCATGCCCAGGCGTTGTAGGGAGGTCATACAGGCACGTGGAGGCCACACACACTACTGAGCCTCATTTTGACTTGTTTTAAGGACATTACATCAAAGTTGGATCAGCCTGTATTGTGGTTTTCCACTTTAATTTTGAGTGTGACTCCAAATCCAGACCTCCATGGGTTGATAAATTGGATTTCCATTTATTATTTTTGTGTGATTTTGTTGTCAGCACATTCAACTATGTAAAGAAAAAAGTATTTAATAAGATTATTTCATTCATTCAGATCTAGGATGTGTTATTTTAGTGTTCCCTTTATTTTTTTGAGCAGTGTATATATTCAAAAAAATCGGCAAATCGGTGGCCAAAAATACCGATTGTTATGAAAACTTGAAATCGGCCATTACGATTAATCGGTCGACCTCAACTCTGTAGTGAGAGGTTTAGAAACACTCTGTAGTGAGACAACTTAGATGGTAATTCTTAGATTCTTACTAGTGACCCATGTATACATCAGCTTTCCCATGTGTACATACCATTATTTGTTTTACCATTATCTGTATCTTTATGTTGTAATCATAATTATTACATTCTATCAGACCACCATCCTTGATGTTTTTGAAATCTTTGTCTGTCTAGGTGGATTCCTCCATTCAGAACACTAGAGCCATCATTACTGTGGTGATCTACCTCCTGCCAGTCTGTAACAAGATTGTCAGAAAGGTGAGAGGTCACAGTTGACATCAGCTCATCTACCAAGTGGTTCAAGTGCATCCTCTTACCAATATTTACTGGGGTTTGAGTACACTTTTTTTAAAGTACAGATGAATATATAAAAGGTGGTCATTTTCCAATGTTTTATTACTCTACCTTATCCTGTGTCTGTGTCTCCAGTATAAGTCAGAGAGAAGCAGTCTGGGTTCTCCACAAAGCTGGAGGGACAGGCAGTCGTCCACGCCCGTCAAAGACGACGTGCTCAACGGCAAGAACAGCAACGGCTTCGGGGTCAAATCCCTGGAGCAGCATATGGCCAACCTCACCTTCCTGGAGAGCAAGTAGTCCAGTCCAGCGACCTTTTATCCCTAACCTACATCACCTATCAGAGTTGGAGCGTACCATTGTCGACCTCCAGGGGGTGACATACATGAAACCTCACTCATGCAGACATAATGGCAGTGCACCCACCCCACTCACACGTGCCTCTGTCAGTGTAATCAGCCCATTCGCTTTGTGGTGTAACTGTTACTTGTAGCACATCTCAAACAAATACAGCAGATGTATAAACAAATATTTAAAAAATATGTTGTAATGAAATCCATCGCCAGTGCATGATGCCATCACCTGACAGGTCTTTTAATCTCCTTTTATCAATCCCTGTGATTTGGGCTGTTAAACCAGCTTTCTGATTGCCTGGTCCCAGATCAGTTTTGGCTGTCTTATCAACTCCTATGGCCATTGTCGTGAGGAGTTGGCAGGACAGTCCAAACAGATCTGGTAGCAGACCAGCTTTCTGCTGTTTCTCTCACTGTTGTACGCCAACCAAATCCCATCATGGTTTAGTAATTATTGAGTGAAATCAATGCTCTCACTTTGATGCCAAATAAGAGACTAAATGGATAGTTTAATCAGGGTATTATGACACTTGGCTTGCTAATAGACTGAAACATAAGGCTCTTATTATTGCTCTATTTCAGCAGAGGCGGAGACAATTTTATCCAATTGACTTTCTACTGTCTTTGGAGTATTGAGTCATATTCAGTGTTTGTGGTATACTGTTTTATCCATTTTTCAGAAGACATCTAAAAGATTGCTGGCCTAGCGCATGAGTCAAATCAACTGTGGTTTTGTAGCTGTTCCTTATGAAGTGTACTTGTAATTAAGTGTACTGGTAATTAAGTGTATGTCCCAAATGGCACCCTATTCAGTGCACTACTTTTGACCAGCGCCCATAGGTCTCTGGTCAAAAGTAGTTCACCTGGTTTCGCAAAATATTTTGGCCCGCGACCCCATTTTGGTCAGAATTTTGAAAACAATTATGTAATCAATGTCTGTTTACTTTTTTAATTGGGGCAATGACAGTATTACAAATCAGTCTGACACTACTTCTGACAGTATTTAAATCTAAAGTATGGTTTGAATTGACTGAAATGCATCAGAAAGGTATTGGGAAGTTCAGAAGATTATCAGGCAATCATTTTGTAAGATCTGTGTAGAGAAGTACATCATGTTATTTTTCCCCCGGTCTGATTTAGTCCCTGTTCTAAGTAATCCTGTGTGGCTTGTGGGCATTGTAGGTGTTCCTGAGTCTTATCTTTCAGTGGTGGGGTCATAATATTTTGTAGCTTAAATGGTTCAAAAGACTGAGCCACATTTGTAGGAAGAAAACAGAAACCTTATTATAACTGCATCTAGTGGCTACTGGAGGTTACTGAATTGTTCTATGAACCAAGCACAATTTCATATTTTTTTTCAGTTTCTCTCGTGACCCCTAGTTTGGAAAAGGGTGTCATTTGGGACGCAGGCTAAGACTGCCTTGTGGGCTATTGTGTATTACAGTGTATTATTATGGTACTTGAAGCATAGATATATACAGGTAACTGCCAAAATAAAGGAAACACTTGAGTAAATGACAGATACAAAGTATATTGAAAGCAGGTGCTTCCACACAGGTGTGGTTCCTGAGTTAATTAAGTAATTAACATCCCATCATGCTTAGGGTCATGTATAAAAACATCCAGTTGCCCAGTATTTTGGCCACCATGGCGGCCACCATGGCTAGAAGAGATCTGTGACTTTGAAAGAGGTGAATTGAAGCTGGTGAATTGAAGCTGTTCTGGCGGCTCGTGGTGGCCCATTAAGACACTATGTTGGCGTTTCCTTTACTTTGGCAGTTACCTGTAGCTATAGCCACTGAGGTGACAATTCTGGTACTACTAAACCTGAATGGTTAGTGTGAAGACTGCATAACCATATAAAGCTTTAGAGTTGATTGTGTATGGCTGTAGCTAATGTCATCTTCTGTTGAGTAAAGAAACCACAGATGTGCAGAAACAGATGTACTTTTGGACCATCTATCCTTTTGACAGTTGAATGATTGATAAACAGAACACAAATCTAAATAAACATTATTTTTCTTAAAACAGGGTTGATTGTGTCATTTATTAAGGTATGTACAGTACACAAAAAATACATATATATCTAACAGAAAAAAAACCTGGGCTTGTTTGTTACATAGTCACTTAATAACTGACATAATGGAAATATCTTAGACTTCCTCCTTTGAAAATAAATCTCACGTTCCATCAACGATCATAATAAAGAACAAAACATTTTAAAATGGTATCTCATAAAACTTAACTGGCTCTGAATTTCTTCATGTTACATCAAAGCAAACAAAACAGTATTTGCCCTGGACTGCCTACAGGTAAGGTAGAGGCTAGAGAACTTAAAAGGCACAGTGCATTACCTCCAGCACCCCAGATATCTGCACTGTCATCCACCATGGGCATGAGTCCATATCTGGACAGGGGTATGCTGTGCTGTGATATAAGTACCTAGGTCTGGCTGGGCCTGAGACGAGGGACCCCCTCCAACAGTGCTGCCCCAGGAAAGGTCACTCACTCCAGCTGGGCTGAGGAGAGTGTGAGGAATCCCTGTGACCTCATTCCTCAGCATGGCTGTGGCTCTGGCTCTGGCTGGGTGCTTCTGGTCCGTTTAGAGACAACGCTCTCGTATTCCTCTCTGCTAAGGAGACCATTAGTGACCGTCTTGCTCTCCTCTATTTTAGGGAGGATGACCGCAATGTATCCCTCAGTGGAAGGCTGGTCAAATACACATGAAAGACAGGTAGGACAGTTAGCCATGCTAATGGTAATGTGATTTACCATCTCAATGGGGTATATGTAAATGGGGAACATTGGATTGACCAAAAATGTGTTTTAACTGGTATGAAGCTTATGGAAATGTTCCTCACCTTTCCCAGTAAAAGTTCTGGTCTTTCCAGAATATCCTCATTGACCTCCAACAGCCGACCCCTTATGCAGCTGAAAAGATTAACCAGGATTATATTTCAGGCTAATTTAAAAAGATCTGAGAGTAGTGAATGGCACTAACCATAAAGGGTGGATTATCTGCAGAGGTGAAAATCATAATACAAGCGCAGCAAAGGTTGTAATCACCTGTAAATGGTGTACTCCACACCATCTGTACATGTTATTCTACACAAAGGAGCGAACTCTGTGAGGAACTGTCCTCCCTGGAAAAGAGGAAGATACGTGTTAGTTTGACAGTCACAAGTCAGAAAATCAAAGGATATCAATACCATACTATATGTAATAGTAGTGTAAAATATAATAATAGTCCTAATACGCCAGAGTATCCTTACGGCAGGCAGCCTCGCCGTTAAGAGCTTTGGGCCAGTAACCGAAAGGTAGCTGGTTCAAATCCTGAAGCAGACTAGATGAAAAGTCTGTGCCCTTGCTCAAGGCACTTCACCCTAATTTATTCTGTAAATTGCAGTGTCTGCTAAATGACTAAAATGTAATAATATACCAGACTATATTAACAACAACAACAAAAAATCACTTCAGTTTTAGCAGTACATACCAAAGATTTGTTTTGATGCCACCACACCATCTTGGCACTCCCACACCATTGTAAAAAATATTTAACTATAGAAATGCATTTACTAATGTCTACATTTGTTTTTAGTAGTGCTGAGCGGTTAACTGAAAAGTAGGTTCAATTATTTGAATTCAATTTCTTTCATTTTTTTTAGTTTCAGTTTCTCAAGCGATAAATCAGATCGAGCCTGAACTGTGAGATGTAGTAGGGAGTTGTAGTTTCCAACAGGCCAATATTAGCACATATAACTTGGTAATTAACTACAATACCCATAATCCATTGTGCATCTACTTGTCCGGCCTGCTACATTAGGTTAGTGTGCTGCAGCCCGGAGAGAAGAATGGCAATTGTGAGGGGATATAGAGAGCAGCTGTTGCTTCAAGGTATCTCTACCTGGAAATACATGATCTAAGTGAATGACAGTTGGTATTCAGCAGTCATAAAAGTGCGCCTTATTACCTTTGAAGAACTAAAAATGTTTTGATTTTGTCAGGCAGCAGCTCTATAGAGATGAGATGATGACTTGGAATGAAATAATAAAGTCATAAAATAAAAAATCTAATATACACAACTTAAATATTTTAAAGTAAAGTAATGTGATTAATTATGGTTAATAAGTGATAAGCAATTAATTGTTGGTTAATTGTTTTATTCTGTATTGTTACAGCATTCAACCTAAATAATCGAAGCCGAACCGACTTCAAGAAGTACTAATCGCTCAGCACTTTTTTGGGGCCATGTTTATTCTATTGCATACTTTTAAATGATATTACAGTAGGTGAGCTAAACATTAAAAAATGCTAAATGAAAGCGTATATTAAAACTTTTTCCTTCAAGTATTTTTTTTGGTACTAATGTTACCCTCCCCACTACAAAAAATTATACATTAAATAGCCTACATGTAACTTTGTCCTTGAAACATTTGAATGAAATATGGAGGACTACTTTTCTGAGGAGTGCCAATATGGCCAACCCATGGCTTCAAAGCCTCTCCATGGCCAAAACATAGCATCAGCAAACCAGGATTTATAAACATCATTGGTACATACTCTCTTTGACTTCCCAGACACTCTGTTATGCAGGCGACTGCAGCCAGCGCTGATCTGATAGTTGATGCTCTTGATTGACCTCCCGTTCTGAAGGATAGGGTGACTCTCTGCCAGGGTGATGACACAGATTCTGTCAAAAGAGATCCACAGGAACACATTAGCGCCATGTTTAAATTTACAGAAAATAAATAATGTTGTCTGTGGAGGTAACATAGCAAATCGTTGATTAACTTTGGGACAACATCGGGAGTGTTGTGTCCCAAAGCAACGCATTGATGAACTGCAGTTTTGTTTATGAGCTGCACATTGGCAATTTTAAGTAGGAAATGAACACATTATCTTAGCCAGCTACCTGTTTGAATGCTGAAGAACGCACTGGTCTTCACAATCCTTGCCCTTAATATCTAAGCACAAAGAAGAATACATCGTTCGTTAACAACTTTATTCATTCATAAAAAATAAGCCAGTGGTCCGCAACCATGGACAAGGAGGGATACGGGTTTGAAGTTTTTGGGACCAGCCCAGTTCTTAAAGAAATTTGTCAACTGCAAATTATATGAAAATACATCGCAAAAGCTGTCAGGCTAGCTACCATACCCAAAGCCAAAACACACGTGTTGGTCTCATGTCGACACCAGTGTCAGTGGTCAACACTGGTAACGTTAGCTAAAATATGTCTAGTTAGCTAATATATTACCTGTTTTATACCATCGAGTGTAATACCGATCGATGACAGAGGGTGCCTTATTATGCTCCATGTCTTCCATTGATACAAGTACTAAAGGGCATTAGCTAGCTAGCTAAATAAAAGACAAATGTTTGACAAATAAATGTACAAATGCTTCGATTTCGTGACGGAGTGTAAACACTGTTACACACTTCGGGTCCGTCCCTTTCAAAAATCCGGAAGACTTTCAAATTGAAATTCCAAAAGTTCCGAGAACCTTTTAATCCGTTATGAAATTACTTGACGTCAACCAAAGATGTATGTATACCCATGGTTGGGTAGGCTGCGTTCTAAATGTAATCGGTTACAATTACTAGTTACCTGTCCAAAATTGTAATCAGTAAAGTAACTTTGGGATTACCCAAACTCAGTAACGTAATCGGATTACTTTCAGTTACTTTCCCGTAAGAGGCATTAGAAGACAAAAATTAATATTACCAATTGAACGACATCTATTGTAGAATAAATCAATGTTAGAGTGTACATAGTTTGCCATAAACGGATGTTGCATTTTACTTTATGGTTATGTAGGCTTCTTCTAAGTCATCTTTTTTACTACAGATATTAATATGATTTGGCTATAGCTTTACATTAAAAACCAAAGTCGGTCAGATTTCCATTAATTACAATTCATTTATTACCCCTTTATATTCAAGAATAGCACTTGGAAATATGGAAATATAGATTAGCCAAATTGTTATTAGTCTACTCTTGTCACGTCCTGACCAATATTTAGGTATTAGTTGTATTATATTTGGTCAGGACGTGGCAGAGGAATATTTGTTTTGTAGTATGAGGTTTTGTGTGTGGTGTAGTGGGGTGTGTTAGTGGTTGGTATAGGTTCTAGGGTTGTTTTTCTATGTATAGTTAATTGGGGTTGGACTCCCAATTGAAGGCAGGTGTGTTGAGTTGCCTTTGATTGGGAGTCCTATATAGTAGGGTGTGTTTGTCTTTGTGTTTCGTGGGTAGTTGTATTTTGCACTGTGTTATTTATGCTTGTAAAACTGTCACTAGTCTTATTTCGTTTTCTTGTTTTTCCCTCCGTGTTCACATTAGTTTAATAAATCAAGATGATGAGCACTAACTCCTCTGTGTATTGGTCCACGTTCTCCGACGATGATTTCATTATATCGTCTAGCGACGAAGAAACCTGTGACAACTCTGTTGTTTATGATTTTGATTTTGTTGATTGGGGTCATTGTTTCGAGAAATACTGCTCTTATAGAATGGCATGCTTTGGGCACTACCGAAAAGTGCTATTTGCATGTGAAAAATGTATGCCATAGTCTGCATTTGCTATAGGCCTATTGTTTATATTGTTTGTTGGTGACACTTTGAATACTCAATGATTTGCAGCAATTTGTCTATCAAAAGGACACGAGTTTGAGGATGTGTCCGTTAGACCTATGGACATACGTTTTTGAATCAGCACGAATTAGATTGAGCAATAAAAGCCCCACAGTATGGAGAACAATACCACGGAGGAGTTGGGAGATCCTCTGTCAAACTTTTATTCCAAAGGATGGGATCTGCACTATGCAGCTGTTGCAAGAGCGCATTTTTCACTGGCTGTCTACTGGTTGCAAAAACAATGCTTGATAGACAGTTTAAACTTGTTCAATTCAACCATTATTGGCTAAAAATACTCATTGTCACATCCTGACCAGCAGAGGGAGCAATTGGATTAGTTTTGGTCAGGATGTGGCAGGGTTTTTGTTTAGTTTGCAGTCTATAACCAAGGCACTGGCTCTAAAGCATACTCAAGGATCAGATGTTAAGTTTGTGTTTGTAGATACACTCTTAGAAAAAATGGTTGCAAAATAGTTATTTGGCTGTCCTCATGGAATAACCTTTTTAGGTTCCAGGTAGCTTTACCAAAAGGGTTCTACCTAAAACCAAAAATGTTTTTTCAAAGGATTCTCCTATGGGGACAGCCGAATAACCTTTTACGGTTCTAGATAGCAACTTTTTTCTAAGAGTGTACATGATGATCCCAGCAGGTAGTTTGTGCCTTATGGTACCTGGTACATACTGTTATTTTTCATAGCCCACATCCCATTTATCTTCACAAAATATGGCAGAAAGATAGGATTGACTTGAAGCTTTTCAGATAAGGCAAAGAACGGATGGAGGATCAAAGCAGTGAGCCTACCTCAGACCAGGTTGGGTGAAAATTAGTGTGTGGTGTCTGTGTGTGTGTGTGTCCCGCCAGGGACAGATAACCACATTGACTGACTAACAGATCTTTCTTCTTGATGAAAACCAGGTGTGAGGATGGAAGAGGAATAACATGGCGCCGGAGAAGAAGGCAGACGTTTCCCGTGCTCCCAACCAATAGTTTTTTTGTTCGTTTATTTGCGTTGTTGTCACATCCTGACGAGCAGAGGGAGCAATTGGATTAGTTTTGGTCAGGATGTGGCAGGGTTTTTGTGTGTGTGAATGGTTGTGTTGGTGATTAGGACTCCCAATTGAAGGCAGGTGTGTTGAGTTGCCTTTGATTGGGAGTCCTATATAGGAGTGTGTGTTTTTCTTTGGGGTTGTGGGTAATTGTTTCTTGTTTAGTGTGGTTGCACCTGACAGGACTGTTGGCTGTCAGTTTCCTTGTTTTTGTTCTTGTATAGTGTTCGTTATAATTAAATTGAAGGATGAATACTAACTCTGCTGCATTTTGGTCCATTTCTGAAGACAGCTGTGACAAAATTACCCACCAAACCAGGACGTGGGCAGAGATAAGGAGGAGCGTTTCCAGGGCTATGGAAGAGTTTCGTAAACTCGAGAGGCAGCCCCAATGTTTTTTTTGGGGGGGGGCACAAGGGCAGTTTTGCGGGGCAAGAATGGAGCCCCAGGCCAGCTCCCCGCACTAGCATGGAGGTGCGTGTCTCCAGGCTGGCACGTCCAGTACCAGCCCCACGCATCAGGCGTCTAGTGTGTCAGCCCAGCCTCGCCAGTCAGGAGTCGCCAGAGCTGCCCGCCAGTCAAGAGTCGCCAGAGCTGCCCGCCAGTCAGGAGTCGCCAGAGCCGCCTGCCAGTCAGGAGTCGCCAGAGCCGCCCGCCAGTCAGGAGTCGCCAGAGCCGCCCGCCAGTCAGGAGCCGCCAGAGCCGCCCGCTAGTCAGGAGCTGCCAGAGTGGCCCATCTGCCCGGAGATGCCAGAGTGGCCCGTCTGCCCGGAGATGCCAGAGTGGCCCGACTGCCCGGAGATGCCAGAGTGGCCCGACTGCCCGGAGATGCCAGAGTGGCCCGACTGCCCGGAGATGCCAGAGTGGCCCGACTGCCCGGAGATGCCAGAGTGGCCCGACTGCCCGGGTCTGCCAGAGTGGCCCGACTGCCCGGGTCTGCCAGAGTGGCCACCTGTCCTCCGGCCCAGCCCGAGTGGCCCGCCTGTCCTCCGGCCCAGCCCGAGTGGCCCGCCTGTCCTCCGGCCCAGCCCGAGTGGCCCGCCTGTCCTCCGGCCCAGCCCGAGTGGTCCGTCTGCCAGGGTCAGCCCGAGTGGCCCGTCTGCCCGGCACAGCTATCGGCACCACCGAAGTGGGCGACGCCGACGGTGGAGAGAGGTCCACGTCCCGCACCTGAGCCACCTCCAGGATAGGTTGGTTGGGGAGGGAGGGTGTAGCACAGTGCCGTCGTTGACGGCAGCCACCCTCCCTTCCCTCCCTTATTGTTTAGGGGTTATTGTTTATTGGTTTTGTTGGGGTATTGGGGATTTTTTGTTGTGTTTTCTTTTTGTAAGGTGCATTACGGGGTCTGCACCTTGAGGGGGGGGGGGTACTGTCATATCCTGACCAGCAGAGGGAGCAATTGGATTAGTTTTGGTCAGGATGTGGCAGGGTTTTTGTGTGTGTGAATGGTTGTGTTGGTGATTAGGACTCCCAATTGAAGGCAGGTGTGTTGAGTTGCCTTTGATTGGGAGTCCTATATAGGAGTGTGTGTTTTTCTTTGGAGTTGTGGGTAATTGTTTCTTGTTTAGTGTGGTTGCACCTGACAGGACTGTTGGCTGTCAGTTTCCTTGTTTTTGTTCTTGTATAGTGTTCGTTCTAATTAAATTGAAGGATGAATACTAACTCTGCTGCATTTTGGTCCATTTCTGAAGACAGCTGTGACACATATAGCCTACATTTGTGAACAGCCATCCACAACAACTACAATCTGTAAGGCGCAAATAGCTAAATGAGTGAGCAGCAGTGTGATTCACCTCAATGCGCTATGTAGACATCAAATCAAATTGTGTTAGTCACATGCGCCGAATACAACGGGTGTATTCTTACAGTGAAATAATTTGTTTGCAAAAATCCTTTTTTAATTTAAAAGTAATCCTAAAGGTAATCATCTATTTTTTCAAAAGTATCTGTAATTTGATTACAATATCTTTGCAGATAAATAATGGATTAGAGTTACAGGTTTTTTTGTAATCCGTTACTCCCCAAGCCTGTATATACCCTAGATCAGTGGTTCCCAAACTTCTTATAGTCCCATACCCCTTCAAACATTCAACTGCCAGCTGCGTACCCCCTCTAGCACCAGGGTCAGCGCACTCTCAAATGTTGTCTTTTGCCATCATTGTAATAAGCCTGCCACACACACACTATACGATACATTAATTAAACCTAAGAATGATTGTGAGTTTGTCACAACCCGGCCAGTGGGAAGTGACAAAGAGGTATTATAGGACGAGGGCACAAATAATAATAATCAATAAGTTTGCTCTTTATTTAACCATCTTACATGTAAAACCTTATTTGTTCATCGAAAATTGTGAATAACTCACCACAGATTAATGAAAAGGGTGTGCTTGAAAGGATGCTCATAACTCTGCAATGTTGGGTTGTATTGGGGAGAGTCTCAGTCTTAAATAATTTTCCACACACTGTCTGTGCCTGTATTTAGTTTTCATGCTAGTGAGGGCCGAGAAACCACTCTCACATAGGTGCGTGGTTGCAAAGGGCATCAGTGTCTTAACAGCGTGATTTGCCAAGGCAGGATACTCTGAGCTCAGCCCAATTCAGAAATCTGGCAGTGGCTTCTGATTAAATTACATTTTCACAGAACCGCTTGTTGCAATTTCGATGAGGTTCTCTTGTTTTCTTTCACCTGAGTAGCCTCGTTTCACTGGCAAAAATAAAATTATACCATCTGTGGCGTCGGGAGCAACTGCTTGCACGCGCATTACCACTCATTTACATATTTGTTACATTTTTTAGTCATTTAGCAGACGCTCTTATCCAGAGCGACTTACAGTAGTGAATACATTTCATACATTTCATGCATTTTTTTTGTACTGGCCCCCCGTGGGAATCAAACCCACAACCCTGGCGTTGCAAACACCATGCTCTACCAACTGAGCTACAGGAAAGCTACTCCACTATGTCTCCCTGTCATGGCTTTTGCGCCATCAGTACAGATACCAACATGAGCAGCAGCTACGTTTGGCTACATACGGAACGTTAGTGACATTCCCGTGACAGAGTAATGTTAATTATTTGACGAGGCTACCTGTATTTGACATTGTGTTGTTATTTCGCTGGACACTAGATGGTTTAATTTTGTTTATGGCAGTGAAACAAGGTTACTCAGGCGAGAAAAAAAACTCACCCAAATGTATAGCCCCGTTGGAAAATATAAATGGACTGCTTGAAAATGTGAAGCAAAAAAAATATATATATATTTTTTAAAATGAACATGTTTTTGAATCACATTTTTATTTGGCTACCCCCAACGGCATTGCCAGTTTGGGAATATCTGCCTTGAAGCCACCGCGCTCCCATCTTGGCACTCCCCCACTTTGTAAAAAAATATTTAGGAAGTTATGGCAATGCATTTATTAATGTCTACATTTGTTTTTGCCACTTTTATGCTATTACAGACCCTTAAATGCATACTTTTATATTATATTATGCTTTTTCTGGGGAGTGCCAATATGGCCGACCGGTGGCCTCAAAGCCTCTCATTGGCCAAAACATAACATCAGCAATCCAGGGTTTATTTATATACATCATTGATGTCAACAGGTGTTATCTTGCTATAATCTTAAAGATCGACTGCCCCTTAAAAGCAACTTCTCGTTTTGAAATCAGCCTATGTGGCATTGAAATGAGTCAGAAACATTTATTCTACTGTCAAAATTGACTACAACTTGTAAATGGGATAATTTCGGTCATAAAGTCAGTCTCATCAAAAACTGAGATTTGCGAGATGATAGGAAAAAATAGTATGTCACGGAATGAAGGGTAGGCTACCGTAACAGTTTTCATTGGGTTGGGTTTACTTCCAATCCTGCACACAAGCCCACCAGTGTACATGGGACAATATTTTCAAATGTCAATAGCTCCAAATTTCAATAACTTAAAAAACATCAAACCCACTATAAATGGTAGAAATTCATGTACAAATATTGAAAGCATTAAATAAGACAACTAAAAGATTTGCAACATGAAAATATTGTCCCATTTACATATTGTCCCATTTACATATTGTTCCATTTACATCTCCACTGGGATTCTCTGCCTCTAACCCTATTACAGGGGCTGAGTCACTGGCTTACTGGTGCTCTTCCATGCCGTCCCTAGGAGGGGTGCGTCACTTGAGTGGGTTGAATCACTGACGTGGTCTCCCTGTCTGGGAACAACCCTTGGGTTGTGCCGTGGCAGAAATCTTTGTGGGCTATACTCGGCCTTGTCTCAGGATGGTAAGTTGGTGGTTGAAGATATCCCTCTAGTGGTGTGGGGGCTGTGCTTTGGCAAAGTGGGTGGGGTTATATCCTGCCTGTTTGGCCCTGTCTGGGGGTATCATTGGATGGGGCCACAGTGTCTCCTGACCCCTCCTGTCTCAGCCTCCAGTATTTATGTTGCAGTAGTTTATGTGTCTGGGGGCTAGGGTCAGTCTGTTATATATGGAGTATTACTCCTGTCTTATCCGGTGTCCTGTGTGAATTTAAGTATGCTCTCTCTTTCTTTCTTTCTTTCTTTCTTTCTTTCTTTCTTTCTTTCTTTTTTTTCTTTCTTTCTTTCTTTCTTTCGGAGGACCTGAGCCCTAGGACCATGCCTCAGGACTACCTAGCATGATGACTCCTTGCTGTCCCCAGTCCACCTGGCCGTGCTGCTGCTCCAGTTTCAACTGTTCTGCCTGCGGCTATGGAACCCTGACCTGTTCACCGGACGTGCTACCTGTCCCAGACCTGCTGTTTTCAGCGGTAGAGATACTCTCAATGATCGGCTATGAAAAGCCAACTGACATTTACTCCTGAGGTGCACCCTCGACAACTACTGTGATTATTATTATTTGACCATGCTGGTCATTTATGAACATTTGAACATCTTGGCCATGTTCTGTTATAATCTCCACCCGGCACAGCCAGAAGAGGACTGGCCACCCCTCATAGCCTGGTTCCTCTCTAGGTTTCTTCCTAGGTTTTGGCATTTCTAGGGAGTTTTTCCTAGCCACCATGCTTCTACACCTGCATTGCTTGCTGTTTGGGGTTTTAGGCTGGGTTTCTGTACAGCACTTTGAGATATCAGCTGATGTAAGAAGGGCTATATAAATACATTTGATTTGATTTGATTTGCATTGCGTAATTTATTGATGGTCCCTAACTAGCCCCAGAGACAGGCTATCAATTGTCAAACCAATTTTGCCACAGTCGCACACCAGCCAGCTGAAACTAATTGGTGAAAGAAGTTGGCTAGCAATAGCTAGCCTAGGCGACTTCAAGACACAAGACCTGGTTAGACTGTTTCAAGTTTTCTAAAAGGGTGAGTGACCGTAGCTGTGTGCTGTTTTGGCAGAGTGAATGTACAAACGCTTGCCGCGTGCGAACACACACAAGAGACACCCACAAGCAAAGGGAACCAGACACAAGGGAACCAGACCGCGGAATTCAAGCGAACCGAACTCAGACTACCTCTCAAGATTAACCGAACCGCACTAAATTCATAAAAATTGCCTGAAAGGGACCGTGTGAAAACACCCTTAGGTTCGATGTTGCTGGAGTGCAGTTTCCTACATGATCCCTCAAACAAGCTGTCAGTTTCTCATGCCCTTCAAACTCAACTTGATGTAATTACTAATGAATCCAACCACTAAAACTGGGTTAAATCCAAAATGCACATATACAGGTGTTTCATCAATTAACAGTTCCCTTCACAATCAACACTTCCCAATAGTTGTCACATCAGTGGCTATTACATAATATATTTACACATATATTTACACATTTGTCTTCACTTCTTCCCTAGGGAAGGCTGATGCAGAGAATCTTAGCAGAGGGTAAAACTGCTGACACTATTTCACATCTCCATCAGTATTCTCCTGAGAAGATACAGTATAGACCAACCTTTTCAAACTTCCAAGGTCCATCCATTTTACATCATGATAAATGAGGATGCCAGATCCCACATGGACAGGTAGGTAATTAAGGTTTTGCAATTTCACCTCTTTTCTTAAATCAATGTCAAGCTCTTTAGAATGTTCTGAATGAATCTGAATGAACACTCACACTTTTCAAATTTTCTGGGTCAAGTTTTCTGTACATTCAGCTGGTTTTGTTGTAGAGTAGGTCTACTGTGTAATAGCTCACATAGGCACCCAGCCGTTTGATTGACGTTTCCCGAGATGTCTGAAAGGATAGCTTTCAACTTGTGCAACCCCTGACCTCTCTCCTCCAGCAAAGTGTGCTTGGATCATTATTGTGCCTTTTACTCTCTGTTATAATGCCACTAGATGTCACTGTAACACAACCTTGGAGAGGTTAGTTCATGGCAAATCCATCAGGGTAATACAAGCCATACACATGCTAGTTAGTCACACTCTACAGTTTTACTTGATGATTAATCGTGGCTGATCTTCCGAATGTAGGCTCCTACTGACTGATGTGTTTTGCTCTGATTCTGTTAACGGTATTACAATAAAAATGTTGGATCTCAATCTGTTTTATTTCCTGGAAGTTCTTATCAATATCAATAAAACGTTTTATGCTCAGCTTTAATGTTTCTCTCAGGCCTCATATAAATATTCCTCCATGCAAATTATTGTCACCGATTACGTAATGATTTCTAAGGGCTAGGGGTGGGACGGAGGGACCATGGGAATGTTTTCCCTTCCTGAGTTTGAGAAATTGAGATTCCAGGCATATCGGACGTGGCTGTTTGACTATGTGGACCATTTGGAGGGAACAGTTTTTTTTTTCTTGCACAAGGCAGCTTAAGTGAAATGTACTAACTTTGGCCACGAGAGAGAGAGGGGGAGGGAGGGGAGGGGGATGGAGAATAGAGAGAGAGGAAGAGAGGTACAGGTCATATAGTTTTTCCATGTATCGGCTAACAGGAAACTGTGGCTGAAACTGCCTACTAAATACACTTTTCCATTACTCTTCCCTGTGGTAGTGTGAAGTCTGTAATTGATTCAGAAAAAAAATACAAAACTGCAGCTGAGACAGTGGACATAAATATAAATAATGAAATACTACAATACTTCCCTCCAAGTCTCCCAGTCTGGGTTGGTGTGACAGAAATAAGACTGTATTTAGTCTCTGTGAGAGGATGATGATGCTCATCTCTCGACTGGCTGTAAGTCAATTGCTCAACAAGGTGCGTTACAAAGACATCTGTCACTACAGGAACAACAATTATTGTCTTAGAGTGTCTGTGGAAGTGCTTAGGTCATAGAGGATCCTGTATTGAGAAGGCATAGTTTAGTCACCTCTTACACTCACACTGTCTAGGGGATGGTGGTGAAGCCACAGCCTGACAACAGTTCCTCAATGGATTGAGTTGCTTAGTTTTACACACTGAAAAATAAGTTGAAGTGTGTGTGTTTGTTATCCTAACTGGCAGGTTAGGATAAGGGCCTTGGTCAGGGAGGTGACCAAGAACACGATGGTCACTCTGACAGAGCTCCAGAGTTCCTCTGTAGACATGGTTGTCCTTCTGGAAGGTTCTCCCCTCTCTGCAGCACTCCACCAATCAGGCCTTTATGGTAGAGTGGCCAGATGGAAGCCACTCCTCAGTAAAAGGTACATGAGAGCCCGCTTGGAGTTTGCCAAAAGGCACCTAAAGACTCTCAGACCATGAGAAGCATGGTCTGAGGAAACCAACATTCAACTCTTTGGCCTGAATGCGAAGAGTCACATCTGGAGTAAACCTGGCACCATCCCTATGGTGAAGCATGGTGGTGGCAGCATCATGCTGTGGGGGTGTTTTTGAGCGGCAGGGACTGGGAGACTAGTCAGGATTGAAGGATAGATGAATGGAGCAAAGTACAGAGAGATCCTTGATGAAAACCTTCTCCAGAGCACTCACGACCTCAGACTGGGGTGAAGGTTCACCTTCCAACAGGACAATGACCCTAAGCACACAGCCAAGACAATGCAGGAGTGGCTTCGGGACAAGTCTCTGAATGTCCTTGAGTGGCCTAGCCAGAGCCCGGACTTGAACCTGATCTAACATCTATGGAGAGACCTGAAAATGGCTATGCAGCAATGCTCCCCTTCCAACCTGACAGAGCTTGAGAGGATCTGCAGAGAAGAATGGGAGAAACTCCCCAAATACAGGTGTTCCAAGCTTGTACCCAAGAAAACTCGAGGCTGTATTTGCTGCCAAAGGTGCTTCAACAAAGTACTGAGTAATGGGTCTGAATACTTATGTAAATGTGATATTTAAGTTTTTTTATTTGTAATAAATTAGCAAAAATGTATAAAAAACAGTTTTTGCTTTGTCATTATGGGGTATTGTCGGTAGATTGATGAGGGGAAAAAACAATTGCTCCCGAGTGGCGCAGCAGTCTAAGGCACTGCATCTCAGTGCTAGAGGCATCACTACACTGACCTGTTCACCGGACGTGCTACCTGTCCAGGACCTGCTGTTTTCGGATCTCTCTCTCTCTATCGCACCTGCTGTCTCTAACTCTGAATGCTCAGCTATGTAAAGCCAACTGACATTTACTCCTGAGGTGCTGACCTGTTGCACCCTCTACTACCACTGTGATTATTATTATATGACCCTGCTGGTCATCTATGAACGTTTGAACATCTTGGCCATGTTCTGTATAATCTCAACCCAGCACAGCCAGAAGAGGACTGGCCACCCTTCATAGCCTGGTTCCTCTCTAGGTTTCTTCCTAGGTTCCTGCCTTTCTAGGGAGTTTTTCCTAGCCACCTTGCTTCTACATCTGCATTGCTTGCTGTTTGGGGTTTTAGGCTGTGTTTCTGTACAGCACTTTGTGACATTGGCTGATGTAAGAAGAGCTTCATAAATACATTTGATTGATTGACTACAGACCCTGGTTCGATTCCAGGCTGTATCACAACAGGCCGTGATTGGGAGTCCCATAGGGCGGCACACAATTGGCCCAGCGTCGTCCGGGTTAGGGTTTGGCCGTGGTAGGCCGTCATTGTAAATAAGAATCTATCTTGCCTAGTTAAATTAAGATAAACATTTTAAAAATAAATAAAGAATAAGGCTGTAACCTAACAAAATGTGGAAAAGGTCAAGGGACCTGAATACTTTCTGAAGGCACTGTATATACAGTACCAGTCAAAAGTTTGGACAAACCTACTCATTACAGGGTTTTTCTTTATTGTTACTATTTTCTACATTGTAGAATAATAGTGAAGACTTCAAAACTATGAAATAACACATATGGAATTATGTAGTAACCAAAAAAGTGTGAAACAAATCCAAATATATTTTATATTCCTCAAAGCAGCCACCCTTTGCTGGATGAAAGTTTTGCAGACTCTTGGCATTCTCTCTGTCACGAGAATTGTCAATCCCAATGATGATAACTCAACAATCACTTAAGCTTTGACCAATTCACCCGAGGTTGTAAATCCCGGGTTCAAAATAAGAATTAGGCAAAGTCTCAGATACTGCAAAAGGTTAGTTGTTCTTTATTCAGAGAGCTCTGAAGTAAAAAATGCAAACACAGTCATTTTATAACTCCCACTCCCACCTACATACACCCACACACACACACACACACACACACACACACACACACACACACACACACACACACACACACACACACACACACACAGTTTATCACTTTTCTAACAGTCTGGCAGTTTCTAGCCGTTCCTCTCCTCCCTAGATTAGAAGGGCCTTGGAAGGGCCCTCTTTCCTGTTGTCAGTTTTCAGAGTTACAACCAGGTCATGTGTAGTTCAATTGTCTTTTGTTTTCTCATATTTGTCACCCGTAACTTGTCTCACACACACATTATTGGATTATAGTCTTATAATTCTTACACATTTCACACCGTTAAATACGTTTCAGGGTGGAATTCTTTAGTCATTACTTTAAACATATAAATTCCTTTATCACTCTCAACCAGCTTCATGAGGTAGTCACCTGGAATGCATTTCAATTAACCTATTGGGGTGTAGGGGGCAGTATTTTCATGGCCGGATGAAAAATGTACCCAATTTAAACAGGTTACTACTCTGGCCCAGAAACTACAATATGCATATTGTTTCTAAAACTGTTTGAATGGTGTCTGTAAGTATAACAGAACTCATATGGCAGGCAAAAACCTGGGAAAAAGTCAACCAGGAAGTGGAGGATCTGAGAATTGTAGTTCATTCTAGTCCCTTTCGAAACTACAGTATCTGTGGGGTTACGTTGCACTTCCTAAGGCTTCCATTAGCTGTCAAAAGCCTTCAGAAAGTTGTTTCAGCATTCTCCTGTCACTGGGCAGATAATATGAGCTCAGTTACTGAGTGGACTGCCTGGCCACAAAGGGATTGGATATGCGTGGTCCCGCAAGCGCGCTGTTCCTTCTTTTTCTCCTTGAATGAATATGCTATTGTCCGGTTGGAATATTATCACAATTTTACATTAAAAATACCATAAAGATTGATTTTAAACAGCGTTTGACATGCTTCTAAATACGGTAATGGAACATTTTGACTTTTCGTCTCTGGTAGGCGCTCGAGCGTTATGCCTTTGGATAGTGCTCTGAACGCACAAACAGAACGTAGGTATTTGGACATAAATATGGATTATTTCGAACAAAAACAACATTTCTTGTGGAAGAAGCAGTCCTGGGAGTGCATTCTGACGAAGATCAGCAAAGGTAAGAGAATATTTCTAATACTAATTCTGAGTTTAGGTGGCCCCAAACTTGGCGGGTGTCTGTATAGCTTGCTGTGATGGCTGAGCTATGTACTTTCTCCGTAAAGCTATTTTAAAATCTGACACAGCGGTTGCATCCAGGAGTAGTCTATGTAGAATTCTTTAAATAATTGTTATGTATTTTGTCAACGTTTATGAGTATTTTTGTAAATTGATGTGCACATTCACCGGGGGTTTTGGTGGGAATACATTTTCTGAACATCACGCGCCAATGTAAAATGCTGTTTTTGGATATAAATATGAACTTTATCGAACAAAACATACATGTATTATGTAACATAATGTCCTAGGAGTGTCATCTGATGAAGATCGTCAAAGGTTAGTGCTTCATTTAGCTGTGTTTTGGGTTTTATTGACACATGTCCTTGCTTGGAAAATGGCTGTGTGATTATTTTTGTCTATGTACTCTCCTAACATAATCTAATGTTTTGCTTTCGCTGTAAAGCCTTTTTGAAATCGGACAATGTGGTTACATCAAGGAGAAGTGTATCTTTAAAATGGTGTAAAATAGTTGTATGTTTGAGAAAGTTGAATTATGACATTTTGAATTTGCCGCGCTGATATTTCACTGGCTGTGTCCCGCAGGTGGGACGCTAGCGTCCCACGTAGCCCATAGAAGTTAACAGGTGTGCCTAGTTAAAAGTTCATTTGTGGAATTTCTTTCCTTCTTAATGTGTTTGAGCCAATCAGTTGAGTTGTAACAAAGTAGAGGTGGTATACAGAAGATAGGCCTATTTGGTAAAAGACTGTCACAGGTGTTGAAGCCGTGTTGAAGAGACCAAACTGCATGCGGAATGTGGATACTCATCTTTTAATATAATTAAGTAAAGTATACACAGAAAACAATAAACACTCATGACAGGCTAACATGCTACTTACGAACAAAACGAATAGCAGTGTTAACTCAACCACCCACAACCCCAAGTGACAAACATACTCCTAATTATATGACTCCCAATCAGGAACAACGATCACCAGCTGTCCCTGATCGGGAGCCACACAGACCCACATAGAAATACAACACCCAGAACACACATACACAGACATACTCTGCCACGTCCTGACCAAAACTACACAACAACACCCTCTGCTGGTCAGGACGTGACAAAGACCAAGTCCATGTTATGGCAAGAACAGCTCAAATAGGCATTGAGAAATGACAGTCCATCATTACTTAAAGACAGTCAATCAATCCGTAAAATTTCACCAACTTTAAAAGTTTCTTCAAGCGCAGTCGCAAAAAATATCAAGCTCTATGATGAAACTGTCTCTCATGAAGACCGCCACAGGAAAGGAAGACGCAGAGTTACCTCTGCTGCAGAGGATAAGTTCATTAGAGTTACCAGCCTCAGAAATTGCAGCCCAAATAAATGCTTCACAGAGTTCAAGTAACAGACACATCTCAACATCAACTGTTCAAAGAAGACTGCGTTAATCAGGTCTTCATGGTCGAATTGCTGCAAAGAAACCACTACTAAAGGACACCAATAATAAGAAGAGACTTGCTTGGGCCAAGAAACACGAGTCATGAACATTTGACCAGTGGAAATGTGTGTTTTGATTGATGAGTCCAAATTTGAGATGTTTGGTTCCAACCGCCGTGTCTTTGGGAGATGCAGAGTTGGTGAACAGATTATCTCCGCATGTGTAGTTCTCACGAGAAGCATGGAGGAAGAGGGGGTGCTTTGCTGCTGACACTGTCAGTGATTTATTTAGAATTCAAGGCACACTTAACAAGCATGGCTACCACAGCATTCTGCAGTGATACGCCATTCCATCTGGTTTGCGCTTAGTGGGATTATTTGTTTTCAACAGTACAATGACCCAACACACCTCCAGGCTGTGTAAGGGCTATTTGACCAAGAAGGAGAGTGATGGAGTGCTGCATCAGATGACCTGTACTCCAGAATCACCCGACCTCACCACATTGAGATGGTTTGGGATGAGTTGGACCGCAGAGTGAAGGAAAAGCAGCCAACAAGTGCTCATCATTTGTGTGAACTCCTTCAAGACTGTTGGAAAAGTATTCCAGGTGAAGCTGGTTGAGAGAATGCCAAGAGTGTGCAAAGCTGTCATTAAGGCAAAGGGTGGCTACTTTGAAGAATTTAAAATATAAATATATTTTGATTTGTTTAACACTTTTTTGGTTACCACATGATTCCATGTCTTATGTTGATGTCTTCCCTATTATTCTACAATGTAGATAATATTAAAAATAAAGAAAAACCCTGGAATGAGTAGGTGTGTCCAAACGTTTGACTGGTACTGTATATATTTACACACACATCAATCACTCCAATGTGTAATTGACTGATGATGATGATGATGAGTTGACTTGGATCTCAAGTGGCTGCAGCTGCAGACTTGCAGCAGCCGGCAAGGCTTCTTCCTCTAGCTCCACGTCAGCTACTGTTGCAACATGGTTGTCTCCTTGTTTGCCTCGCTCCCTAGATGGAGTGACGTTCTCTGGCTCGCTATAAGCCAGTCAGTACTCTAGTGTACATACCTCATATACCCAGCTAAACATTTGCCTGATAAGGGATCAGCAGAGCTTTATCATCAAGGGAACAGAGCACAGTTTCTGTGGTTGTCAAGTTTTAATGTCAAGTGCACAAGTACGGGGAAATGCCTTTCTCGCAAGCTCTAACCCCAACAATGTAGTAATCAATATCATGATCATAAACAGCTGGTCGCAGAGTCTTATCACGGTCTGGTTAATTCAATAAAGCTGCTCAGTGGAAAACAATCCTTTCCTGATCTTAGTCAGTAATCATCTGAAATATGGTTTAGATCAGAAGTCTCTGAGGAGATATTTACAAGTATGGAAGACCTGTCGCCCGGTCATCAGGTACTGATTTGATCAATTTATTATTGTTATTTTATTTATTTTTTATATTCTTTACCAGGCAAGGATATTGAGAATTGCTTGAACATAAAGTCAAATGTTGGACTTCTAAGTGTTTGATATGGCTGGTCTGTCCCTGCTTGTTGTACTATACATAAATAACAATCATTGTCTTGAAAGGTCAACATTCCGAAGTTCTAGACCCCCACACATTCTTCGAAACCTGAGAAAATAGATTTTTCGTCCTTCCAGAGGAACAACTCCGTTTTTTATTGGCTTTTCTTGTTGGAAAAGAGAGATGCCTGCATATTGACGTTATCAAAAGGATAATATAGTTACTATGCTAAAGTGTACATTAAAAGTTAAGAGACACTTTATTCACTTGAATATTTCAGTTAAAGCTTTTGGATTATTTCATGTTGGCACCTGCACATCTCTGTGGATGTAGGAGCTTATTCCATTACGTAGAGTTACGGGAGGACAGCATTTGATCTCAAAAGATTGTTATTCCTAGTTGGAAAATCCACTATTGAGAGAATCCAGGGTATTTTCTTCCTCTTTCAACAATATTTCTACTATTAAATGCTCAAATTGATGTGGTGCCGGTATTATAAAATGATGCGTTAATACTGGTCTAGGCCAGTCAAGCACCACTCTCTCTTTCATGGGCCTTATTTCTGGATCCTCTCCAAAGGAACACCTGAAACAAGCTGCTACCAACCATGGTTGCCTGGGGCACCAAGAACCTCCAAACAGACCAGATCAAGAATGTCTCTCTCTGATGGCATCACAGGAGGAAAGCACTACTGAAGTGTGAATAAACCAGCCACACTTTGCTCTTGTTCTGTTGTCAGTGACACAAAAATACACTATATATACAAAAGTATGTGGACACCCCTTCAATTGAGTGGATTCTTCAATTACAGCCACAACCGTTGCATGACAGCTGTACAAAATTGAGCACACAGCCATGCAATCTCCATAGAGAAACATTGGCAGTAGAATGGCCTCACTGAAGAGCTCAGTGACTTTCAACATGGCACCATCATGGGATGCCACCTTTCCAAAAGATGTCTGCCCAGCTAGAGCTGCCCTGGTCAACTGTATGTGCTGTTATTGTGAAGTGGAAACGTCTAGGAGCAACAACAGCTCAGCCGCGAAATTTAAGGCCACACAAGCTCACAGAATGGGACCGCCGAGTGCTGAAGTGCGAGTTCCAAACTTCCTCTAGAAGCAACGTCAGCACAAGAACTGTTTGTCGGGAGCTTCTTGAAATGGGTTTCCATGGCCCGAGCAGCCGCGCACAAGCCTAAGATCACCATGCGCACTGCCAAGCGTTGGCTGGAGTGATGTAAATCTCGCCGCCATTGGACTCTAGAGCAGTGGAAACGTGTTCTCTGGAGTGATGAATTCCGCTACATCATCTGGCAGTCCAACGGACGAATCTGGGTTTGGCGGATGCCAGGAGAACGCTACCTGCCCGAATGCATAGTGGCAACTGTAAAGTTTGGTGGAGGAGGAATAATGGTCTGGGGCTGTTTTTCATGGTTCAGACTAGGCACCTTAGTTCCACTGAAGGGAAATCTTAATGCTACAGCATACAATGACATTCTAGACGATTCTGTGATTCCAACTTTGTGGCAACAGTTTGGGGAAGGCCCTTTCCTTTTTCAGCATGGAAAAGCAAGGTCCATACAGAAATGGTTTGTTGAGATTGGTGTGGAAGAACTTGACAGGCCTGCACAGAGCCCTGACCTCAACCCCATCGAACAACTTTGGGATGAATTGGAATTCCGACTGCGAGCCAGGCCTAATCGCCCAACATCAGTGCCCGATCTCACTAACGTTCTTATGGTTGAATGGAATCAAGTCCCCGCAGCAATGTTCCAACATCTAGTGGAAAGCCTTCCCAGAAGAGTAGAGGCTGTTGTAGCAGCAAAGGGGGGACCAACTCCATATTAATGACATGATTTTGGACTGAGATGTTTGATGAGCAGGTGTCCACATACTTCTGGTCATGTAGTGTATGTTCCACTCTCAACAGTGATTGCATGCATTTTCCTGAAAATGACAGTGTGACTCGTTCACACATCACACAGCAGCATGAGACAGCTACCACATGGCTCTGATGACCAGAGCCATGTATCTAAATCTATGGCTCTGTTGATGACCTTAAAACAGATAATCACACATCTATTATGTCAGAAAAAGCCAAAATCCCAGTGCTTCTGTGTGTAATGCTACAAAAGCTCTAGTCATGTTAGTACTGATTCTAGTATCTAGAGCAGGGCTCTCCAACCCTGTAGGTTTTCACTCCAACCCCAATTGTAACTAACCTGATTAAGTTTATCAACCAGCTATTATTAGGGTTGGAGCGAAAACCTACAGGACGATAGATCTCCAGGAACAGGGTTGAAGTTAACCTACAGGACGGTTTCTCTCCAGGAACAGGGTTGGAGTTAACCTACAGGATGGTAGCTCTCCAGGAACAGGGTTGGATTTAACCTACAGGACGGTAGCTCTCCAGGAACAGGGTTGGCGTTAAAACCTACAGGACGGTAGCTCTCCAGGAACAGGGTTGGAGTTAACCTACAGGATGGTAGCTCTCCAGGAACAGGGTTGGAGTTAACCTACAGGATGGTAGCTCTCCAGGAACAGGGTTGGAGTTAAAACCTACAGGACGGTAGCTCTCCAGGAACAGGGTTGGAGTTAAAACCTACAGGACGGTAGCTCTCCATGAACAGGGTTGGAGTTAACCTACAGGACGGTAGCTCTCCAGGAACAGGGTTGGCGTTAAAACCTACAGGACGGTAGCTCTCCAGGAACAGGGTTGGAGTTAAAACCTACAGGACGGTAGCTCTCCAGGAACAGGGTTGGAGTTAACCTACAGGACGGTAGCTCTCCAGGAACAGGGTTGGAGTTAACCTACAGGATGGTAGCTCTCCAGGAACAGGGTTGGAGTTAAAACCTACAGGACAGTAGCTCTCCAGGAACAGGGTTGGAGAGCCCTGGTCTAAAGAGTTTCTCCCAGGTTTGGTGGAAACCTGGTTACCAGTTTCTATAGAATGGGACCCCCAGTCTGATAGTTCAAGACAAACCATAAATTGTCGACTTTTCCTCTGTCCTGGTCTGTACCCCCTCTATCCTCCTCTGTCCTGGACTGTATCCCCTATATCCTTCTCTGTCCTTGTCTGTATCTCCTATATCCTCCTCTATTCTGGTCTGTATCCTCTATATCCTCCTCTGGTCTGGTCTGTATCCCCTTTATCCTCCTCTGTCCTGGTCTGTATCCCCTATATCCTCCTCTATCCTGGACTGTATCCCCTATATCCTCCTCTGTCCTGGTCTGTATCCTCTCTATCCTCCTCTAATCTAAATCTCCTCTATCCTCCTCTGTCCTTGTCTGTGTCCCCTATATCCTTCTCTGTATCCTCTCTATCTCCTCCATCCTCCTCTGGCCTGTATCTCCTCTATATTTCCTCCATCCTCCTCTGGTCTGTATCTCCTCCATCCTCTTCCATACTAGCCTCTCAGGACAGACTTAACAGCTGATTTGTTTAGATGTGCCAGCTCTACTAAAAGGCTTCTATAGAATGTGGTTGTCATCTGGGTAAAGTCATATCCCCTTCCAAAAAATGTGACGGCATAAAAGTTTTCAGTTGGAATTAGCTTTGGTTAGATGTGATTCTGGGTGCTGAGATTACCTCCATACTGATGACAGCGCTCTTGTCAAAACAAATTAATAACTCACTGTTGGAGCCTTGAAGGACTCTGTGGCTGCAATTTGGAGACAGAGGAGGGCGTTCTGATTTACAGAGCAGGGCACGGGCCAAACCAACACATGATTAGCCTGAAGGGGGACAAACACTTCTGTACTCTGCCTTCAAATCAAATTGTATTAGTCACATTGTATTAGAATACAACCGGTGTAGACCTTACTTACGAGCCCCTAACCAACAATGCAGTTTAAAAAAAATACGGATAAGAATAAGAAATAAAAGTAACAGGTAATTAAAGAGCAGCAGTAAAATAACAATAGCGAGGCTATATACAGGGGGGTACAGAGTCAATGTGCGGGGGCACCGGTTAGTTGATGTAATATGTACATGAAGGTAGAGTTATTAAAGTGACTATTCATAGATGATAACAACAGAGAGTAGCAGCAGTGTAAAAGGGGGGCAATGAAAATAGTCTGGGTAGCCATTTGATTAGGTGTTCAGGAGTCTTACGGCTTGGGGGTAGAAGCTGTTTAGAAGCCTCTTGGACCTAGACTTGGCTCTCCGGTACAGCTTGCCGTGCGGTAGCAGAGAAAACAGTCTATGACTATGGTGGCTGGAGTCTTTGACAATTTTTAGGGCCTTCCTCTGACACCGCCTGGTATAGAGGTCCTGGATGGCAGGAAGCTTGGCCCCAGTGATGTACTGGGCCATTCGCACTACCCTCTGTAGTGCCTTGTGGTCAGAGGCCGAGCAGTTGCCATACCAGGCAGTGATGCAACCAGTCAGGAGGCTCTCAATGGTGCAGCTGTAGAATCTTTTGAGGATCTGAGGACCCATGCCAAATTTGTTCAATCTTCTGAGGGGGAATAGGTTTTGTTGTGCCCTTTTCACGACTGTCTTGGTGTGCTTGGACCATGTTAGTTTGTTGGAGATGTGGACACCAAGGAACTTGAAGCACTGAACATGCTCCACTGCAGCCCCGTCGATGAGAATGGGGGCATGCTTGGTCCTCTTTTTCCTGTAGTCCACAATCATCTCCTTTGTCTTGATAACGTTGAGGGAAAGGTTGTTGTTCTGGCACCACAAGGCCAGGTCTCTGACCTCCTCCCTATATGCTGTCTCGTCATTGTCGGTGATCAGGCCTACCACTGTTGTGTCATTTGCAAACTTAATGATGGTGTTGGAGTCGTGCAGTCATGAGTGAACAGGGAGTACAGGAGGGGACTGAGCACGCACCCCTGAGGGACCCCTGTGTTGAGAATCAGCATGGCGGATGTGTTTTTACCTACCCTTACCACCTGGGGGTGGCCCGTTAGGAAGTCCAGGATCCAGTTGCAGAGGGAGGTGTTTAGTCCCAGGGTCCTTAGCATAGTGATGAGCAGTGTTGAACGCTGAGCTGTAGTCAATGAATAGCATTCTCACATAGGTGTTCCTTTTGTCCAAGTAGGAAAGGGCAGTGTGGTGTGCAATAGAGATTGCATCATCTGTGGATCTATTGGGGCGGTATGCAAATTAGGTGTGTCTAGGGTTTCTGGGATAATGGTGTTGATGTGAGCCATGACCAGCCTTTCAAAGCGCTACGGGTGCTACGGGTCAGTAGTCATTTAGGCAGAAAACCTTAGTGCTCTTGGGCACAGGCACCTTGGTGGTCTGCTTAAAATATGTTGGTGTTTGTTACGCACACCTCTTGGAGGAGGGAATGCTACACTCAACTCCCAGTGGAGTGAAAGAAGTATGGGATTGCAGGTGCGGGTAAGGATGACAGAGGCAGAGAATTTTACCATTAACAGGGAATACAGGGGGTGGTCCGCCCAGGTCTTACCTAGTGTGCATAGACAGAGTACATACTACGAGTATATGTATGTCCACAGGCCTCTTGCCTAAGCACTCCCAAGGTGCCTTCCCCTTCTCCCTGGGAACAAAAACAGAATAATTACTAACGTAACGTGAACAATTTCAATAATCAAACACAGTCCTTTTGACATCAACATACCTCAGCAGGACCGACTACAAAATACTTTACAAAACCAACCCAGGACATCCAAGAAGCTCTCTCTACTAACAAAGGAACACTAGCTTTTATCCAGCTGCAGAAGGCGTTTGTAATTGCCGACAGCTGTATACCCTAACGAGAGGGCGGAATCAGAACTTCAATCGTCGATGGGGCCAACCAATCAGCTGCTTCGAATCCAGGAAGCCATTTCCTGAAATAGACACATACATATACACAAACAAACCCAAAACACAGAAACTGGGTAACGTAACAGTGTTACAGACACGGACAGGGAGGGGTTGATAATGTCAGTGAAGACACTTGACAGTTGGTCAGTGCATGCTCACAGTACACGTCCTGGTAATCCGTCTGGTAATCCATCTTACTCACATCGGCTGCGGAGAGCGTGATCACACAGTCTTCCGGAACAGCTGGTGCTCTCATGCATGTTTCAGTGTTATTTGCCTCGAAGTAAGCATAGAAGTAGTTTATCAAGTCTGGTAGGCTCGTGTCACTGGGCAGCTCTCGGCTGTGCCTCCCTTTGTAGTCTGTAATGGTTTGCAAGCCCTGCCACATCCGACGAGCAGCCGGTGTAGTACGATTCGATCTTAGTCCTGTATTGATGCTTTGCCTGTTTGATGGTTCGTCGGAGGGCATAGCGGGATTTCTTATAAGCTTCCGGGTTAGAGTCCCACTCCTTGAAAGCGGCAGCTCTAGCCCTTAGCTCAGTGTGGATGTTTCCTGTAATCCATGGCTTCTGGTTGGGGTATGTACTGTACGTACGGTCACTGTGGGGACGACGTCATCGATGCACTTATTGATGAAGCCAATGACTGATGCGATGTACTCCTCAATGCCATTGGCGGAATCCCGGAACATATTCCAGTCTGTGCTAGCAAAACAGTCCTGTAGCTTAGTATCTGGTTCATCTGACCACTTTTTATTGATCTAGTCACTGGTGCTTCTTGCTTTAATTTTTGCTTGTAAGCAGGAATCAGGAGGATATAATTATGGTCAGATTTGCCAAATGGATGTCGAGGGAGAGCTTTATATGCGTCTCTGTATGTGGTGTAAACTAGGTCCAGGGTTTTTTTCCCCTTTGGTTGTTCATTTAACATGCTGATAAAACAGATTTAAGTTTCCCTGCATTAAAGTCCCTGGCTACTAGGAGCGCCGCCTCTGGGTGAGCGTTTTCTTGTTTGCTTATGGCAGAATACAGCTCTTTCAATGCTAACTTAGTGTCAGCCTCTGACTGTGGTGGTATGTAAACAGCTACAAGGAGTATAGATCAAAACTCTTGGTAGGTAATGTGGTCTGCAGCTTATCATGAGAAACTCTACCTCAGGCGAGCAATAGCGCGAGACCTCCTTAGATATCGTGCGCCAGCTGTTGTTTACAAAATACATAGACCGCCGCCCTTGTCTTACCAGACGCCGCTGTTCTGTCCTGCGTATAATGTATAACCAGCCAGCTGTATGTTGATGGTGTTGTCGTTCAGCCACGACTCCATGAAGCATAAGATATTACAGTTTTGAATGTTCCGTTTGTAGTTTAATCTTCTGCGTAGGTCATCTATTTTATTGACCAAAGATTGCATGTTTGCTAGCAGAATGGAAGGAAGTGGGGGTTTATTCGATCGCCTTTGAATTCTCAGAAAGCAGCCCGCCCTCCGGACCCTTTTTCTCTGCCTCCTCTTCACACAAATCACGGGGATCTGGGCCTGTTCCCGAGAAAGCAGTATCGTTCGCGTCGGGCTCATCAGACTCGTTAAAGGGGAAAAAGTATTCTGCCAGTCCGTGGTGAGTAATCGCAGTTCTGAAGTCCAGAAGTTATTTTTGGTCATAAGAGATGGTAGCAGCAACATTATGTACAAAATAAGTAAAAAAATAAGTTACAAACAACTGTCACAGCTGTCTTCAGAAATGGACCAAAATGCAAAGGAAACTGACAGCCAACAGTCCTGTCAGGTGCAACCACACTAAACAAGAAACAATTACCCACAACCCCAAAGAAAAACACACACTCCTATATAGGACTCCCAATCAAAGGCAACTCAACACACCTGCCTTCAATTGGGAGTCCTAATCACCAACACAACCATTCACACACACAAAAACCCTGCCACATCCTGACCAAAACTAATCCAATTGCTCCCTCTGCTGGTCAGGATATGACAGTACCCCCCCCCCCCCCCCCTCAAGGTGCAGACCCCGTAATGCACCTTACAAAAAGAAAACACAACAAAAAATCCCCAATACCCCAACAAAACCAATAAACAATAACCCCTAAACAATAAGGGAGGGAAGGGAGGGTGGCTGCCGTCAACGACGGCACTGTGCTACACCCTCCCTCCTCAACCCACCTATCCTGGAGGTGGCTCAGGTGCGGGACGTGGACCTCTCTCCACCTTCGGCGTCGCCCACTTCGGTGGTGCCGATAGCTGCGCCGGGCAGACGGGCCACTCGGGCTGACCCTGGCAGACGGACCACTCGGGCTGGGCCGGAGGACAGGCGGGCCACTCGGGCTGGGCCGGAGGACAGGCGGGCCACTCGGGCTGGGCCGGAGGACAGGCGGGCCACTCGGGCTGGGCCGGAGGACAGGCGGGCCACTCTGGCAGACCCGGGCAGTCGGGCCACTCTGGCAGACCCGGGCAGTCGGGCCACTCTGGCAGACCCGGGCAGTCGGGCCACTCTGGCAGACCCGGGCAGTCGGGCCACTCTGGCATCTCCGGGCAGTCGGGCCACTCTGGCATCTCCGGGCAGACGGGCCACTCTGGCATCTCCGGGCAGACGGGCCACTCTGGCAGTTCCTGACTAGCGGGCGGCTCTGGCGGCTCCTGACTGGCGGGCGGCTCTGGCGACTCCTGACTGGCAGGCGGCTCTGGCGACTCCTGACTGGTGGGCGGCTCTGGCGACTCCTGACTGGCGGGCGGCTCTGGCGACACCTGACTGGCGGGCAGCTCTGGCGACTCTTGACTGGCGGGCAGCTCTGGCGACTCTTGACTGGCGGGCAGCTCTGGCGACTCCTGACTGGCGAGGCTGGGCTGACACACTAGACGCCTGATGCGTGGGGCTGGTACTGGACGTGCCAGCCTGGAGACACGCACCTCCATGCTAGTGCGGGGAGCTGGCCTGGGGCTCCATTCTTGCCCCGCAAAACTGCCCTTGTGCCCCCCCCCCAAAAAAAAACCATTGGGGCTGCCTCTCGAGTTTACGAAACTCTTCCATAGCCCTGGAAACGCTCCTCCTTATCTCTGCCCACGTCCTGGTTTGGTGGGTAATTTTGTCACAGCTGTCTTCAGAAATGGACCAAAATGCAGCAGAGTTAGTATTCATCCTTCAATTTAATTATAACGAACACTATACAAGAACAAAAACAAGGAAACTGAAAGCCAACAGTCCTGTCAGGTGCAACCACACTAAACAAGAAACAATTACCCACAACCCCAAAGAAAAACACACACTCCTATATAGGACTCCCAATCAAAGGCAACTCAACACACCTGCCTTCAATTGGGAGTCCTAATCACCAACACAACCATTCACACACACAAAAACCCTGCCACATCCTGACCAAAACTAATCCAATTGCTCCCTCTGCTCGTCAGGATGTGACAACAACGCAAATAAACGAACAAAAAAACTATTGGTTGGGAGCACGGGAAACGTCTGCCTTCTTCTCCGGCGCCATGTTATTCCTCTTCCATCCTCACACCTGGTTTTCATCAAGAAGAAAGATCTGTTAGTCAGTCAATGTGGTTATCTGTCCCTGGCGGGACACACACACACACAGACACCACACACTAATTTTCACCCAACCTGGTCTGAGGTAGGCTCACTGCTTTGATCCTCCATCCGTTCTTTGCCTTATCTGAAAAGCTTCAAGTCAATCCTATCTTTCTGCCATATTTTGTGAAGATAAATGGGATGTGGGCTATGAAAAATAACAGTATGTACCAGGTACCATAAGGCACAAACTACCTGCTGGGATCATCATGTACACTCTTAGAAAAAAGTTGCTATCTAGAACCGTAAAAGGTTATTCGGCTGTCCCCATAGGAGAATCCTTTGAAAAAACATTTTTGGTTTTAGGTAGAACCCTTTTGGTAAAGCTACCTGGAACCTAAAAAGGTTATTCCATGAGGACAGCCAAATAACTATTTTGCAACCATTTTTTCTAAGAGTGTATCTACAAACACAAACTTAACATCTGATCCTTGAGTATGCTTTAGAGCCAGTGCCTTGGTTATAGACTGCAAACTATAACAAATTATACTTAGTACAGAATGTTCACTATGTGTGCATTCATATACAGTAGGTGCAAGCTAAACAATGAATTAGCTGGCCACACGTTCTGCTCATGTTCATTTATCTCTTTCTTCATTTGCAACCCATCTGGAGCACAGCTGTTTATGTACTCTTTATGGAAAGAGAGAGTGTCTCCAGGAGACTCCATCTTCTTGATAACCTGTAGTCTACGTACTGTCTGGGATGTTACCGGTCATAACTCTAGTGCCGTTTGAAGGACGGTACCACGTACTATCCAACCCAGACAGGTCTATCTGGTTCGTTGGAACCTAAAACATCCTCCCTTAATCAGCTCATCTCAGAAATTCTTAGAAAACTGCATATATCTTGACTTTCCCTGTGGAAACGTATTCCATTAAATGGTCTCTTTTTGACATTGTCTCTCTTTTGTCTTTAAGTTGAAGTATTTTCTTCCATATGAATGCACTTAGCTAGCTACAAATAGTCAAATAGGCCTTCCATATTTTGAAATGTTGTGACCAAACATATGGTGAGTGATGTTATGGTCATACAATATAAAGGACATTTAAATAGTTTATTTCTCTCAGTAAGGAACAATTAAAACAATTAAAGCAATGACTCATTGTTTGTCCCCTTTGAGTTTATTTTTAAGTGGTGTTTGTAGTTCTTGGTAGTTATCTTGGTTTATTTTCTCTCATAAAGTGGAACATTAAAGCGGAACCTGCAAGCAATTTCAGTGCTGGGAGAATGCTGCAACATTTAGACCACACCCCGCAGAGCAGACAGGATCATTTGCATATCATTTCCTTCTCTCTCTGCGTGTGAACTGAGCGTTTACAGGAAACCTTGTTGACATTCTACCCAGTGACGAGCGTTAGGTACAATTCTGTATTCTTAATAGCGCTTCTACATCTGCATTGCTAGGCTGGGTTTCTGTATAAGCACTTTGTGACATCTGCTGATGTAAAAAGGGCTTTATAAATACATTTTATTGATTTGATTAATACTGTATTATTTTCTTTCGGAGAGTGTGATATCACTGTTTTGTGGATGGCTGGTGTGTAAATGCATTCACAGTCCTGTCAGTCGTGTGTGTGTGTGTGTATTCAGCACTACAGAACGGGCCTGTTTTTGTGACATCCCAGTTTCCTATAGGCTACACTATAAAGGGCCATAGAAACCCAATAAGAGACAGCAGGCTGACTTCCACTGACCACACTGAGCTGATGGCTATTAGTTCTCTGTGTAGAGCTAAAGGTGTTCTCACTGTACATAAGTAACAGTCACATGAATAGAAACTGAACTTTGACATATGTAGCCCACGCTTCAGGGTGATCCTTACATGTTTAATGGAATGAGAAAAGACACCCAGGGGTTTCGTTTAGAACTCCCCAAACTCTGTTGAGGTTCTGGAATTACATCGGCTCTTCTGGAGTCTGGAATTTTTTGTTAGTTTTCCTCTGACTCTCTTGACAGAGTTGGACATGGTTGTATGTGTTGGCTAAGGCTTTTTGTTTGATTTGAAAATACAGCTTGTCATGTGTTGCTGAAAGAGTTTAAAATGTTGTACATTTCAGGAAAGTCATCCTACAACAGGTTGATCGAATTAAGATCCTACATCTGTATTGGGCAATGATTGAACAATGAACTATATTTGAACTCACTAGCAGCTGCAAGTTCCAAATACATACTGCTGATGAATGTTGTAGATTATTCTAAGGTTGCTATGTACAGTATATCTTAGGTCAGCTAACAGTCAATAGCCTTCCACACAGAGTTTATTCTGTTTGTTTGTCAATATTATTAATTTCAATGTCAAGAGTAGAGGACAGGGGAATGTATGTTGGCTTCCAATTAGCCCTACTTACTGGACACAGACGCCATTTCAACTTCTAGTTTTGATTTACATTTGGTTGAGTTATCAACAAATGTAAATTCAACGTGAAATCATGTCATTGCATGAAAACAATATGAAATTCCCTTACGTTGATGACTTTGACTCAACATCATCACATATCATTTTTGTTGTTGAAATTATTAGAAAACAATGTTGATTCAACCAGTTCAGCAGAGAGGTAGTGGTGAGGTTTAAATTAAGAGTGGAAAATAACACTTCATACTTATTTAGCTAGCAAGGCTATAGTTATAGGGTTCTGGTATATATATACATACATACAGTACCAGTCAAAAGTTTGGACACACCTACTCATTCCAGGCTTTTTCTTTATTTTTACTATTTTCTACATTGTAGAATCTTAGTGAAGACATCAAAACTATGAAATAACACATATGGAATCATGTAGTAACCAAAAAAGGTATATTTTAGATTCTTCAAAGTAGCCACCCTTTGCCTTGATGACAGCTTTGCACACTCTTGGCATTCTCTCAACCAGCTTCACCTGGAATGCTTTTCCAACGGTCTTGAAGGAGTTCCCACATATGCTGAGCACTTGGCTGCTTTTCCTTCACTCTGCGATCCAATTCATCTCAAACCATCTCAGTTGGGTTGAGGTCGGGTGATTGTAAAGGCCAGTTCATCTGATGCAGCATTCCATCACTCTCCTTCTTGATCAAATAGCCCTTACACAGCCTGGAGGTGTGTTGGGTCATTTTCCTGTTGAAAAACAAATGATAGTCCCACTAAGCGCAAACCAGATGGGATGGCGTATCGCTGCAGAATGCTGTGGTAGCCATGCTGGTTAAGTGTGCCTTGAATTCTATATAAATCACCAACAGTGTCACCAGCAAAGCACCATCACACCTCCTCCTCCATGCTTCACGGTCGGAACCACACATGCAGAGATCATCCGTTCACCAACTCTGCATCTCACAAAGATACGGTGGTTGGAACCAAAAATCTCAATTTGGACTTCCAATGGTCTAATGTCCATTTTTCGTGTTTCTTGGCCCAAGCAAGTCTCTTCTTATTGGTTTCCTTTAGAAGTGGTTTCTTTGTAGCAATTCAACCATGAAGGCCTGATTCACGCAGTCTCCTCTGAACAGTTGATGTTAAGATGTGTCTGTACTTGAACTATGTAAAGCATTTATTTGGGCTGTGATTTCTGAGGCGGGTAATTCTAATGAACTTATCCTCTGCTGCTCTGGTCTTCCTTTTCTGTGGCGGTCCTCATGAGAGACAGTTTCATCATAGCGCTTGATTGTTTTTGCGACTGCACTTGAAGAAACTTTTAAAGTTGGTGAAATTTTCCAGATTGACTGACCTTTATGTCTTAAAGTAATGATGGACTGTTGATTCTCTTTGCTTATTTGAGATGTTCTTGCCATAATATGGACTTGGTCTTTTACCAAATAGGCCTATCCTCTGTATACCACCCCTACCTTCAACTGATTGGCTCAAACGCATTAAGAAGGAAAGAAATTCCACAAATTGACTTTTAACAAGGCACACCTGCTAATTGAAATGCATTCCAGGTGACTACCTCATGAAGCTGGTTGAGGGAATGCCAAGACTGTGCAAAGCTGTCATCAAGGCAAAGCGTGGCTACTTTGAATAATCTTTGAATGTATTTCATTGTTTTGTACATGCAGGACTTCAGCTGAGATTGTTCTTTACAGAGTCAAGTATATAATTCTCTCTGTCGATAACATCTAATGGTATAACTTCTAATAGTAACTGTATCTACTGGTTAAATGGGAGAGAGTTAATAGCAGTGCTGCCTGCCAGCAGTAATCTTCTCTGATTGATTGAGAGATTCAAGGGGCTGTTATTGTTATGTAACAAAATAGATGAAAAGCATTGAATATTTAAATGAATTTTGAAACTTTGCCCCAGAAGCATTTAACTGCAGTGCACTCCCACATAATATGAAGGAATGTGTCTAACTGATTTAGGGGACACAGTGAACCGTTTGGAGTTGGGGCCAATTTAACCGTAAAACGTTTCCTTTGTGTTAAATACAATCTGTGAACAAACGTAAAATGTATAAATTGATGGTTTGGGATGCCAAGGTCATATTTTTCCATATTCTGTTCCAGTTAAAGCAAGGTGGTTCAGATTCAATTATATCTGTGGACCACACTTTTTTAATGGCTAGCTCAAAATATGAGTTTTCCGAAAGAGGTTTATATATTATAGTGATCAGTCTTTTAGGAGCCCAGATAGTTTATTTATAAATCCCATCATTGGATGTTTCAGTAATTGGGTGTCCCAAGGGACTCCATAGTCCAGCATAGCTAACCTAAATTGTAAATATAGAAAAAAGGAGTTGCCTGGTAATGTGTTTGCATCTTAAAATCTTGGAATGTTCTCAAACCATTGTTGTCCATGATATCGGTAAGGGTATGGATTCCACATCTGGAGCATTGGGGTGATGCAAAATACCGCCCTCCAGATCGCAAGGCATTATTGTGAAATATTGGAGTATGGGCATGCCATTTTGATTCCCAGTTACATTGTTTTTCAATTTTGCAGCAAATAGAAATTGTGTGAGCAATAATAGGACCAAAGCATAGTTTACATTGTTTAAGGGACATATCAGTGAAGACCACCTCTTCCAGGGCAATAGCAGCCACCACCTTTCTGTATATACTCAGCCAGGGTATGTCTAAACCAATTTGATGCCTACCCTTCTCATGTGAAAAGGAAAAGTGAAGAAATAGGGCTACGTCCCAAATGGCACCCTATATTTTAACTGTGGCCCACACATTAGGGCTTCGGTCAAAGTAGTGCATGTAGGGTACAGGGTGCCATTTGGGTCACAGTATAGGACCTGATGTAATTAAGATAAGGGGAAACAGCGCAATCCTCATGATTGAGGAAAGCAAACATTTATCTGGATTTTGTCAAGGCACGTCAGGGTTGAGCATCCAGAGCCTGACGTTGTCAGACGTTTGGACAGCTGGGTCTGCTCTGGCTCTGCTCTGCCTCTGCTCTGGCTCTGCTCTGGCTCTGGGGCTTCTGAGCTGAGGATGTGGCTAGATTAGAAAGGCCTGATTATATAACGCTAACTGTTGCTAGCTCAACACAGCTCTCACTGCCTCTGGACGAGAGAGGGTCTAAAGAGATGATGGTGTGACACTGGCTCCATCAGCACTATTTTATTTTCCTTCTCATTCAGGGAAAATCTGTCATGTATTGTTCCACCATGTTTTCCTTGGTGCCTTAGATCCAGTGTAACATCAAACAGACCTCAGGAATGGAACGGTGGAATCAGAACTGTAAGACAGGAGAGAGTGTAGTTTGTTATGTCTCCACAGCCTTTCTAGTCACATCTGAAACAGGGTCGACCTTGAGGTTTTTCCGGGATAGAAGAGAACGTGTTCTCCTGTGAGGGTGTCCAGTTCTTCAGTTTGTTAATGTTGAACTTATTCTCTTCCGCTCTCTTCCCCGTTGTGTGCCCTTGTTTTGGTTGACACATTCTCAAGGCTGTGTAATCGTTGGCAGAGTAGTGAGGTATTCCTTTACAAATCTGCATTTGTTAAACACTTAAACACTTCCCTGATATCTGGAAAATGCAGTCATTTCTTGTTAGATGTTTGCTTGTGAAAATATGAAATCCATGGGAAAGGGCTTGGCCTGTTTTCACATTACAAGGACATTTGTTTCTAAATAACTCATAGTATAAGTATAAGTCTATTTACTCTGGGTGCTACCACACGTATAAACTCATATTGGAAGTTTATATGAAATCAAGACTGTATTTCAAGGTTCAGAGATCAGCTTGAGTCTGCATCACCAGGCAGGCGATGCTTTAGCAATGACGCTAGCTAATGCATTGTGTTATGCCCAGGGGCGGAAATCCCGGGGGACACGGGGGGGACACGACCCCCCCATCCTGGGAAAAATATGATTTGTCCCCCCCAATATATCACTGAAACATAACTATGTAATTTGAATAATATTAATAATACGCAATGAAAGCAATTGTGCTGATTACAGACACTTAATAGCGTGTTTTTAAGTTTCAAAAGATTGCAACCCCCCCCACTCTTTGCCTCACAATGGTTTGATCCACTGCCAGTTCCTTAGCTTGCTAGGTAACAGAGAGGTCGTATCTACTGTCTGAAAGGCACTCAATGCACGTAACTGACGTGAGGTTAATCCAGTCAATCGCGCACACACACTAGCTGAATATGCAGAGCTAGCGCGCAAATATTAACTATTAAGCTAGCTAGTACCTATTCCATTTATGTGGCGTCGTCAAAGATGGAATCAGCATGCAGATGATGTAAGTTAGTGCTTCAAAGTCCCTGTGATAAGGTTAGCGATAAACTGAAATCCAAACTGAACAGAACTACACTCTCTTCTACCATTGTCTTAAATATATTTAATGGTCTCGTTGCAAAAGCTAAATTGTCGCAAGTGAACTTTTATTTATTTATTTTATTTTACCTTTATTTAACCCGGGTAGCAAAGATTATAGCAAACACCACTAAAACTGAATTGGTGCTCGCTAGCTTTGCAAATTCAGCTATTGTTGGAAGCCAGCCAATATGAAACAAACTATTAAAATTACAAAAGGTTGCAGCATATGTTGTGTAAATGGTGAACTCATACAGCTGTCAACTCTTGTCATTTTAATCCGTTTCACATTTGCTAGCTACCTTTTAGATCGAAGCCCAAATAGAATGATTGAAGATGATAGAAGCCCATCTCCTACTGTAAATAACCTACACACTGTGTGTGTAGCCAGCCAGCTAGCCAGGTAGAAAAATGGCAGAAAAATAAAAGACGGACATCAGAGTATTTTTCAATACACCAAAACGCATAGTAAGAACCCTAGTAGCCTAATATCTCAAAGACTATTTGATAAAATGTTCATAAGAAAGAAATGAAATTCTAATGGAAATGTTTCACAATGATGTCATTAGGCAGAGCAGGCAACAGATGGCACACAGACAGCAGAGTTGGGGACAGATATGCAGGGACAGACTGGCAGAGACAGGGAGTCTCAGGTAAGTTTGTTGAGTCTTTGTTTGGCAACATTATGAAAGGTTCTCCATTTTTTTGACTTGTAAAAGAGGAACATAATTGGAAAATGCCATGGATACCCCCACTCTCAACTTAAACTGGTGACTGAACTAAGATTTGTTAAAGGCAATGGTATTGCTGTTGTGATTAGTTGTGTAGTTTTGGGTACCGGTAGTTAGGAGTACGGCAAACACCTTATTTCTTTGGTTCCTCAATATACATTTACCATATTACAATGTAGGCTATGTGTTACAGCACTACTTTTGGTGTCCCCCTCAGGAATTGCTCTTGAGAAAATTTCATGTAATTGTCCCCTCCAAAGTTGATATCAGATTTTCGCCCCTGGTTATGTCCCACTCATAATGCAAAGTACAGCCGCCGATGGACACACACACACACACACACACACACACACACACACACACACACACACACACACACACACCACACCACACCACACCACACACACACACACACACACACACAAAATAAGCTTTATTTGTTTGCCTTGCAGATGTTTAATGGAGATATTAAAAGCAAAGAAAACAAATATTTGATCCTGTTATGAATTCAATAAAGACAATGTGCTAAATTTGTCTCAAGGAGTCAGAGATCCTTACAGGTGGCTAAAAAATCTCATGAAATGTAATTAATCATATGGGCCATGTTGCTGACTTTGTAACACCAACGTGTTCCAGATACAACATTTACAGCCTGCCAAGTTCAGAGGTAATGATCTTGAGGCTTTTGGTCTTTTCTGGCTTTCACTGGTGATTGTCTTGAGGAAAGTGAAAGAACGGACAGTCACAACAGGCACTGTTGTATCTGTCCCATTATGGCGCCTGTGAGGGCACGGGCAGTGTCATTGAGACAGATACAATGTTGTGATCTCTATACATATATGTAAGATAAAAATGTAAACTTCTTAATAATGTCTAAAATATAAACTATTTTGGGTTAAGCCAGAAAAATTCACTGTACAAACTTTATTGAGTCATTTATAGCAGTCTGATCAGCATGGATAAGGTTTCTCCTTAGAGAATTACATGACTACACAGTTTGCATTGTCAGACATGGTTATCATTGCTGTCTTCTGTATGACCAGAGTTACCCACAGAGATAGAGCCTTAAAGGAAGTACTTAAAGGGATATTGCGAGATTTTGAGATTTCAGGTTTTTTTCTACTTACTCAGAGTCAGATACCATTTTGATGTCTCTGCGTGCAGTTTGGAAATTATTGAAGTTAGCATATCGTAACTTTATTGTAATTGCTGGTAGTCTCCCAGTACAATAGCCAGCTCCCCCTTCAAAAGCAGGGAAATAGACCTTCTAACTACTCGAAAGCTGGGTGGTTGGTCATTTATAGTTTCACAAAGCTATACATAGTAATCCATCCTTTATACATTTGTTAATTTGACTGATAATCATAAGAATCAAGATTCAATCCACTTCCTCGTTCTGTCCAGTTGTCGAGATCGCACCGTTGTGTCTGTCCCATTATGGTGTCTGTGAGTGCACGGGCAGTGCCATTGAGACAGATACAATGTTGTGATCTCTATACATCTCTATGTAAGATAATTGCATCAGAGAATTGATTAGTTAACATCCTCAGATATCAGACACTGGGCACAACTGGGCACAACTGGTTGAATCAACATTGTTTCAATGTAATTTGTCAACATATTGTGACATGGAATCTATTTGGAAAACACATTGGATTTAAAAAAAAGTAATCAACGTAAACTGTTGTTTTGAGCTTGAAATTTCAACCAGAGGATTATGTCATCATGGTAACCAAATTTCAACATATACAAACCAACGTTCAGATTTTTATTTCCACTATAAGATAATAAAAAAAAAATTGTCTGGGCAGTACCTCCAGCTAGAGAATTGATCTATGTACAGCTACCCTTTGGTCTCCCAATCCATGGTTTTAACCAAACCAAGCACTGCTTAACTATAATATTTTTCAATGACTATTGTCAATGTGCTATCGTGAGAATGATTGTTGAGAAATTTCCACTTAAAAACAAATTACATTCCAGAGGGTAGGCTTAACAGAGCAAATTAAATGTGGCCATACTCAATCAGTAAGTATGATATTTAGGCCTATATAACATTTGCAAAGTCATCAACAGCAATTGTTTGAATTCAACCCAGAATTCAACTAAATAATAGACAATACAATAGACCTAGGATTTGAAGCTATGGTTGATTTCACATCTAATGATATTAAGTGATATTGAATTGTGTTTGGTTGTCAACGCAACCAAATATCAACATTTGAAGGAGATGTATCTTCTGCTTGGATAGTTCCATCTGTGCCACTGACTTAGTCTGGCTTTAATTACAGTTTGTCTACAAATGAAAAATGTGTATGTTGGATTCACGTTTCCATCTTCACCAAAAATCTAAGTTAAAGAATTGGGCAAATTCAAGTCAAACTTTATTTAAAGTGCATCAACGTCTCCAACTCAACCAAAAATAAAAGTTAAATAATGGGATTAAGCCAGTGGCTCAAATGGAACTATCCAAGCAGTAGATACATCTCCTTTAAATGTTGATGTTTGGTTGAGTAACACATCCATGGCCACATTTGGAGGTTACTGTAACTATACGTTTCTTCTTACGTAACCATAAAAAGCCTGCATCTTCACGATAGCATGCAGAGGTCATCGCAGGTCTGTGGAGATCTTCACAATTGCTGTAAAAATCTGTGCAGAATCTCGAACGGCATTGCTCACTTGCAACATGCACTTTTAATGTAATCTCAACTGCAATCTGCAATTTGGTGCATACTTGAAGCCCTGGGTTACACACAAGAGGACAAATTGTTCTCAGCAGTCATCTTCTAACGTGATGTTTTATCAACTTATTATGGCTTCTCTGGACATAACTCTCTATATCCCTTCCAGAATGAACCTTATGTTATGGCTAGTCTCTTGTGACAGACGAGCTGGCCAGACCAGCGCACACACAATATTTGGTTCTGGGTGCCGAGATTAATATGAGAATTAACTTTTATTTATATGAGCAACTTGTACACTCAACTGAAATCAGTTTGCAAGGGTTAGGCAAAAGGTTCTGAAACTGTAACAATTTACATTGACATGCTGACAGACACACACATCCATAAATTACACATTTGCACACAGTAGACATCCATAACATAGCATTCAAGTCTTACATCGATCAACTGTCATGACGCTAACATGTTTTGTACTCTGGCAGGACACTCGGTCAGTGCTCTGGATTCCAGATCGACTTCAAATTCACAGTTGATTTACCCCACGGGAAATTCCTTCTCAGATCAATCCCAAAGGCTCAGATAAGGACAAATGTGTGCTTTGGAGGAAAAATAGTATCTCATAACAGATGTTAATATCCTAAATAGAGTAGCTGGCCTCTAAGTCTCTTAGTCCTTCTTTTAAACATATTTGTTGTGTGTTTTTTGTTATTTAGATAGGACAGTGAAGAGGAGACAGGAAAGATAGCAGTAGTTCAGAAGGGCAGTGGTTCAGATTTAAACTCATGCCAGCACTTCTCAAATCTCTCCTCTGGGACCCCCAGATGTTTCACAATTTAGTTGCAGTCCTGAACTAGCTCACGTAATTCACCTAGTCAAGGGCATGTTGATAAGTTGAAAAGTGTAATCAGGTGTGCTAGCTCTAGAATAGATAAAATACATGGAAAGTCTGGGGGTCCCTGAGGAGAAGTTTGAGAATGTAACATTATGACTATAACTACTGTTCCCTGAAGGAGGGAAACAAGGTACAACATACAATGGGGAGTCTCACTCTCTCGACATTGGTTGACGTATATACAATTGCACCTGACAAGGCCAATGAAACCCGCACCTCGCTGGAAGACCCGCCTAGTGACTTTCCACTGTCCCAGCTGTAAGCACCCTGTGGGCTACACTGGGATTAGTGACATCCAAGTGATAAAACCTTACAAAAGTGTGTGGTGATGCTCAACTCACCGCAGCACAAATATCTCCTGTAGTCAACCCTTTAAACAACGGCCAAAATGCTGCCAGCCCCCTGGTGGAGTGGGTGCGTACTCCACTAGGTAACCCTTGTCCCTTGCTGTTTTATGGCAGGAGATAGCCTCCACAATCCCGTGGGAGAGACACTGCTCACAGAGTGCCCTGCAGCTGAGCTGGATTAGCAAAACAGACAAAAAGCTGGTCACACAACCAGATATCCCAGGTTGTTTAATGTATGTGCGTAGAACTTGCACCAGACACAGGGCATGTAACCTCTGTTGCTCTTCAGAAGCAAATGGAGGAGGCAAAAAGGGAAACACCTCAAAAGCTAAGGACCTGTAGGGCATGGCCATTACTTTTGGGGCGAAGGCCACATTTGGACACAAAGTCACCTTAGAGTCGACCGGGGCGAACTGAGTACAGGAAGGGTGTACACCTTACAGGAACTGCAACACCAGTGGGTGAGCCCCTGGTGAGGCTCAGTCAATTCCCACATGCTGAGATAGCGGCCATATATACTTTTAAAGTGGAGAATGCTTTTAAAGCTCCTGTAGAAACATACGTATTTCCCAGAGCCCTGAAAATGAACCAGCCCTTTACATTGGCACCAGAGCTCAAACACTTGCCACTTATACTCATACAGCCCTCTCATGGAGGGAGCACTTGCTGACTGAATGTTAGCAATAACATTCAGAGGTAAACCTCTAGCCATCAGATCAGCCCTCTCAGGGGCCAGGTCCATAGTAACCAAATCTCAGGCCTCGCGTGCCAAACCTGCCCGTGCGTCTGGAATAACAGATCCCTGCGCTGCCAGGAGTTGCCATGGGTCCCCGCCTAAAAGGCAAACAATAACAATCTCCATGAACCAAGGCTGCCTGAGCCACAGGGAGCTACAAGTTTCAATGATAAACCTTCCCGGCGCACCCTCTCCAATGTGGGCTGAATCAGAACCACTGGCGGAAACGTGTAAAGGAGGATCTAAGGCCACTGGTGTGCCAGAGCGCCCGTTCCCAACAGGTCACTCGGATCCCTCATCGTTTTCTCGTAATGCTTAAAGATCTACGTCGGCCCTGCTGAACATTTCCCATATTAGGGAGACCACCCAGGGGTGAACCCTCCACTCCTGAGAGAGAGGGCACCACCTGGATAAAAGATCTGCACCTCAACTAGACACCTCATAGGGACTACTGAGCTACAGGCAGGAATCAGCAATGCATCTCAGTAATGAGGGAGGGGCACCCACTTGTGGACAGAGACTTAGCTTAAGCCAGGCTAGCTAGCCTCTTTGATAGTAGCGAGTCCGTTGAGAATCATCCAGGCAACTTAACAGTATGTATACTAAACAAGAGAGCTACCCCAGCAACTCCACCGTGGCGAGGCAGGAATAGCTAGTAATAGCTAGCTCATCTCGGCTTCGGGTGTGATAATATTTCCCCACAGTATGTTGACTGACTGAAAGAAAATGTAACGTTATGACTATAATTACTGTTCCCTGAAGGAGGGAAATGAGGTACAACACCTGTTTGGCCCAGCACCACCTATTCCTGTGCTCGGTGAGAGTGGTATTAAATTGAAGGAATGAATCTGAGCCTCACGTTTATCACCTGTGGAAGGCGGGACTTCCAGTGAGGTGTGGATTTCATTGGCCTTGTCAGGCGTGATTGTACATCCTTCAACTGAAGAAGCGAGAGTGCAACTCCCCTGTAATATGTTGTACCGAAGTTAACTGACTGAAAGGGAACCACTAGCCTAGGTTATATATGTGTGCTGGGGTTCGCAGAACTAAGTGTTGCACCATCCAGGCCACTACATATCATAGTCCTCATCTAAGTCCATATGGCTGAGGCTGTGGTCGGGGATCACACAGACAGATTTGCTCTTCTTCTTGCGGTTCTTCTTCTGCTGTCCTGGGTCATGATCCCTGACCAGAGAGAGGTAAGAGGCCATGCTGTTTCTGACACCGTAGCTCACTATGGCATTCCTGTTCTCCTGGCCCTGCGCAGCCCCTGCGCTGATCAGATCTTTCCTGTTGATTGGTTCATATATATAGAGAGAGGGGTGATTAGAACATGTTTCAGCCAATCATGCAGTCACATCTTCCCAGTTTTCCCACAAGCCATGTTTTCCATTGGCCAGAAAGCAGGACTACTATTTGATTGCAGAGATATGAGAGCTGCAACGAATGATACTAAACTATGGGTCTGTACCTGTCTATTTTCTTCCAGTCAAAGTTGTTGTGTCGCATCGCTACAGGGGGTGGCTGAGAGGTGATGTCTATGGGGCTGATAGTCCTAGACAGACACGGGCCAGTGAGAACACAACACAGACCATCTGCAGAGTCTAGGAGATCAGAGATGGACTGTGTTAGACACAGACACATACACTGTATGTAATCAAAAACAAAAACATACTGTATGCTCACAAGCGCTCATGACATGAATGTTACCTTACAAGCACAAGCACACACATACACACAAACTCTGCCTTCTAAAACATTCTTAAGGTGTAGTTAGGAGGTGCATGCGCATACCGATAAGAAGCATGGGGTGTGTGTAGCTCCGTTTTGTACCGACAAAACTGTGGTTATAGGTAAAAGCCAGACAATTAAACCTTTAAAATCCATAGATCAATATATCCCAAAGCAACTGGGAGAGAGTGAGCGGTCAGTTATGTACAACAGCAAACCAATCAGTTTTATTTTCACCTAACCCTACCACCCCTCCCCTAATTGGAGTAAACCAATGAACAACAACACTTGGGCTTCTACTTCCAGCTTATACATACTATATACATTTTACGGTCACAATATATTGTACATTAGTTATTTTTTGTTTGTTTTTAGTCCCATCCTTCAGCTACCCTCAACCCCTCCCATCTATCTGTGAAGACCATTTCTATTTGCCATATATTTTCAACTGTGCTTTGATGTTTCACAAAAGTTCTGAACCTATTTAGATTTTACGGACATAAACTCAGCAAAAAAATAAACGTCCTCTCACTGTCAACTGCATTTATTTTCAGCTAACTTAACATGTGTAAATATTTGTATGAACATAACAAGATTCAACAACTGAGACATAAACTGAACAGGTTCCACAGACATGTGACTAACAGAAATTGAATAATGTGTCCCTGAACAAAGGGGGGTCAAAATCAAAAGTAACAGTCAGTATCTGGTGTGGCCACCAGCTGCATTAAGTACTGCAGTGCATCTCCTCCTCATGGACTGCCCCAGATTTGCCTGTTCTTACTGTGAGATGTTACCCCACTCTTCCACCAAGGCACCTGCAAGTTCCCAGACATTTCTGGGGGGAATGGCCCTAGCCCTCACCCTCCGATCCAACAGGTCCCAGACGTGCTCAAGGGGATTGAGATCCGGGCTCTTAGCTGGCCATGGCAGAAGACTAACATTCCTGTCTTGCCGGTAATCACGCACAGAACGAGCAGTATGGCTGGTAGCATTGTCATGCAGGAGGGTCATGTCAGGATGAGCCTGCAGGAAGGGTACCACATGAGGGAGGAGGATGTCTTCCCTGTAACGCACAGCATTGAGATTGCCTGCAATGACACAAGCTCAGTCCGATGATGCTGTGACACACCGCCCCATACCATGACGGACCCTCCACCTCCAAATCAATCCCGCTCCAGAGTACAGGTCTCGGTGTAACGGTCATTCCTTCGATGATAAACGCGAATCTGACCATCACCCCTGATGAGACAAAACCGCGACTTGTCAGTGAAGAACACTTTTTGCCAATCCTGTCTGGTCCAGCGACGGTGGGTTTGTGCCCATAGGCGACGTTGTTGCCGGTGATGTCAAGTGAGGACCTGCCTTACAACAGGTTTACAAGCCCTCAGTCCAGCCTCTCTCAGCCTATTGCGAACAGTCTGAGCACTGATGGAGGGATTGTGTGTTCCTGGTGTAACTTGGGCAGTTGTTGTTGCCATCCGGTACCTGTCCCGCAGGTGTGTTGTTCGGATGCACCAATCCTGTGCAGGTGTTGTTACACATGGGTGCCACTGCGAGGACGTTCAGCTGTCCATCCTGTCTCCCTGTAGCGCTGTCTTAGGCGTCTCACAGTACGGACATTGCAATTTATTGCCTTGGCCACATCTGCAGTCCTCATGCCTCCTTGCAACATGCCTAACACACGTTCATGCAGATGAGCAGGTACCCTGGGCATCTTTCTTTTGGTGTTTTTCAGAGTCAGTAGAAAGGCCTCTTTAGTGTCCTAAGTTTTCATAACTGTGACCTTAATTGCCTACCGTCTGTAAGCTGTTAGTGTCTTAACGACCGTTCCACAGGTGCATGTTTATTAATTGTTTATGGTTCATTGAACAACCATGTGAAACAGTGTTTAAACCCTTTACAATGAAGATCTGTAAAGTGATTTGAATTTTTACGAATTATCTTTGAAAGACAGGGTCCTGATAAAGGGATGTTTCTTTTTTTGCTGAGTTTAGTATACACTAGTTATCTTGTTTTTTTGTTATTTTTAGTCCCAACCTTCAGCTCCCCTCCACCCATTCCATCTATTTCTGAACTAATCAGTTTGTAAAGTGGCGCAGCAACACAAATCCAACAATCCATGGCTTCCCCAGAGTAAAAGACAAAGAGCAACTTGGAGACGCAAACGATAGTAATGAATAGCTAAAGGAGATCCAGGAAAAGATAGCTAAAAAAGGGCTGGAGAGAATGGGTGTATGGATGCACTCCTGGGTGAGGATCAAAGATAGCCAGCCCCCCTCCCCCTCGCTTTCCCACCAGAGAGGACGGGGGGAACTTTTTTGTTTTTCTCTCTTGCCTTTGCAGTATTGAGAATGGAGTGTCTGAGTGTTACAACAGAGAGACACTTGGCCAAAACTTTAACAGCAAAAGACAGGACATTGAAACAACATTTCTAACATAAAGAATGTGGGAAATGGTTGGTGGGGATCCAAATAATAATAATGTCATATCTGTTGTTGTTTTGTGACGTCATTAGGGATGGTATAACAAGATAACTAACTCTGCAAGTGTACACGTCCTAGTTATCGGATTTACATCTAAATGTTATAAAACATATGATTAAATATGAAACTATTTGTGAGAAGATTAAATGTGATTTTAGCCTTCTAAATGAGATAATTGTTTTTCACATAAACTTTTGCCAAGTCAGTAACAACGACTATGTGAGCACAGACATTGTGGCAATGTGATGGAACTGCCCTCCAAGATGAGTGCTTAAAAGGACTCGCTGAAGAATTATCCTTTTTGGGATAGGGGGCAGTATTGAGAATTTTGGAAAAAATATGTGCCCATTTTTAACTGCCTCCTACACCAACTCAGAAGCTAGAATATGCATATTATTGTTCAGGTTTGGATAGAAAACACTCTGAATTTTCTAAAACTGTTTGAATGGTGTCTGTGAGTATAACAGAACTCCTATGGCAGGCAAAAACCTGACAAGGTTTCAAGCAGGAAGTAAGGATCTTAGCTGTAACGTGACAATTCCCAGGGCTCCGATAGGCTCTCAGAGCCCGGGAAATACCTGAAGGTTCACGAGACAGCCTCAGGCTGAAACACATTATCGCCTTTGGTAAGTGTCGACTCAGAGGACCTTTGAATGAGGCGCGTGCCCGATTCGCTCCTGAGGGGAAATTTAATTTGGCTGTTTAGGCTCAATGCATATTCCCGGTCGGAATATTATCACTTATCTACGACATAAATGGCATAAAAATTGGTTTTAAACAGCGGTTGACATGCTTCGAAGTACGGTAATGGAATATTTAGAATTTTTTTGTCATGCCAATGCGCCATGCGCGGGACCGTGATGTTGCATTCTGATAGTGTCTAGAACTCACGAACAAAACGTCGCTGTTTGGATATAACGATGGATTATTTGGGACCAAACCAACATTTGTTATTGAAGTAGAAGTCCTGGCAGTGTATTCTGACGAAGAACAAGCAAGGTAAGAACATTTTTCTTATAGGAAATGTGATTTTGGTGGAGGCTGACCTGGGTGGGTGTCTAAATAGCTAGCCCTGTGATGCCGGGCTATGTACTTAGATTATTGCAAAATGTGCTTCATCCGAAAAGCTATTTTAAAATCGGACATATCGAGTGCATAGAGGAGTAATGTATCTATAATTCTTAAAATAATTGTTATGCTTTTTGTGAACGTTTATCGTGAGTAATTTAGCAAACTGTTAGTAAATTCCCCGGAAGTTTGCGGGGGTTATGCTTTTTCTGAACGTCACATGCTAATGTAAAAAGCTGTTTTTTGATATAAATATGAACTTGATTGAACAGACATGCATGTATTGTATAACACAATGTCCTAGGTGTGTCATCTGATGAAGATCATAAAAGGTTAGTGCTGCATTTAGCTGTGGTTTGGGTTTATGTGACATGATATGCTAGCTTGAAAAATAGGTGTCTGATTATTTCTGGCTGGGCACTCTGCTGACATAATCTAATGTTTTGCTTTCGTTGTAAAGCCTTTTTGAAATCGGACAGTGGGGTTAGATTAACGAGATTCTTGTCTTTAAATAGCTGTAAAATAGTCCTATGTTTGAGAAATTGAAGTAATAGTATTTCTAACGATTCAAAAATCGCGCCACTGGATTGAAGTAGCTGTTACGTAGGTGGGACGAGTTCGTCCCACATGCGCCAGAGAGGTTAAATTGCAACCATTTCAACACGTGGATTGTCCCCGCATTCTCTGGTCTGATATGTTAATAAATGCAGACCAGCATGACCGTGGTGCCCCAAGATTGCTAATGAGTTAATTGTTACAACGTAGTTAATTGATTTGATAAAATAACTGTCCTCACATTAATGGTAGTCACGTCACGTTTGGTATTTTATTAGGATCCCCATTAGCTGTTGCAAAAGCAGCAGCTACTCTTCCTGGGGTCCACACAAAACATGAAACATGACATAATACAGAACATCAATAGACAAAAACAGCTCAAACTATCTAGGTCAAATAGGGGAGAGGCGTTGATGTTTCATCCCCTGGATCAGGAGTGAGGATTCCAGATGCAGCTCTTCCTGGTATACTCTTTTTGGTGTCTATCACTCTGGCTGACTGTCCCTCATGTACTGTGTCTACAGCTTTAGTGGATTCCGGTGCCGCGGGGAACTTTATGGATCAGACCCTTGCCTCCTCCCTCAACATTACCATCTACCCGCTCTTCTCTCCTTTTCCAGTTCAAGATCTTGACTGTCGGCCATTATGATCTGGGACCATCACACACATTACTCAACCACTTACCCTCACCGTGGAGTCCAATCACCAGGAGACCATCCCCTTTTTCATCACCAGTGCACCAGTTCACAAAATCATCCTAGGACTCCCTTGGCTTCAACGCCATGACCCTACCATCTCAAGGTCGATGATGAGAATCAGACTGGTCACCTGAATGCCGGAAGACCTGCTTCCCTGTCCCCTGTGGTTCCACGTCGGTTGAGAGTCCTGTGGTTGCCCTTCAGCCCAACATCCCGGAGGAATACCAGGACCTAAGGGAGGTATTCTCCAAGACCCGTGCTACTTGTCTCCCTCCTCATTGCCCCTGGGACTGTGCCATCGACCGGTTTTCTGGTGCTACACCTCCGCGCAGACGTCTGTGGCTGAGACCCAGGCCTTGGAGGATTACATTCAAGAGGCGCTCCAACAGGGTTTCCTCCTCACATCCACGTCTCCTGCATCGGCTGGTTTCTTTTTCGTGGCCAATAAGGATGGCGGATTAATCCCATGTATCGATTACCGAGGTCTCAATGACATCACCAAGAAGTATCGGTACCCTCTCCCATTGGTGCCGTCAGCCATCGAGCAGCTCCGCGGGGCCCGGTTCTTCACCAAACTGGACTTGCGGAGTGCCTACAATCTCATCCGCATCCGGGAGGGGGAGGGGTGGAAGACGTCGTACAGCATGACATGTCTGGTTTCTACGAGTACTTGGTTATGCCTTTTGGCTTAGCCAATGCTCCGTCATTTTTCCAGGCATTCGTCAACGAGGTGTTCAGGGACATGCTCGGACGTCAGGTGATTGTCTACATCAATGACATCCTGATCTTCTCACCAACCTTGAAGATCACATCACCCACTTTATAACAGTCCTGGAACGCCTCTTGGTCAATCACCTGTTCGTCAAGGCAGAGAAGCGACAAATTCCTTCAGAGGGCTGTATCCTTCTTGGGTTACCAAATCAGCCCGTAGGGAGTGAGGATGGAGGACAAGAAGGTAGATGCGGTAAGGTCATGGCCAGTCCCAACCACCGTCAAGGGTTACAACGGTTTTTGAGTCCCCGGTTTGTGGGGCCATTCAAGGTTCCCCGGAGGGTCAACGAGGTGACGTACAGGTTACAACTACCCAGTCACTATCATATCTCACCCTGTCATGTCTCCCTTCTCAGGCCAGTGGTTCCTGGTCCCCTAGCTGATACTGTCCTCCATGACACACCTCCACCCCCACTGGATATCGAGGGGGGTCCAGCGTACGCTGTCAGATCCCTACTGGACTCCCGACGTCATAGGGGTCGGCTCCAACTGGGAGGGGTATGGCCCAGAGGAGCGGTGTTGGGTTCCGCTGGAGGACACTCTGGACCCCAGCATCCGGGATTTCCACCTTCGCCACCCGGACCGACCCACTCCTCAGGATCGTTCCTCTGGTCGGCGTCGTCCTGCGGCTGGTGCAGTGAATTGGGGGGGGGGGGGGGGGGGCGTCACCGGAATACTAACCACCGGTCCTGGGATTCATCATTACGCACACCTATTAATCATTATAATTCACACCTGGACTTCATTACCTTCATCATTTCCTCCCCTTTATGTCACTCTCTTATGTTCACTCACCAGTTGGTATTGCACCTGCTTCCCGACTCACAGCTCCATTATTACAAAAATATATTTGAGATTCTTCACCCTTTGCCTTGATGACAGATTTGCACATTCTTGGCACCGTCTCCAATATTGAAAACTCAAATCCATGTAACTGAAAAGATTGTCTTTTGGACATCTGAGCAATGTTGAGGGAATCGTATTTGACTCAGAAAAGGAAACTTATATGATAGGTAATATATACAAAACCATGGAGAAAGCCTATCTAACTGACAATCTCTTAGAAAAATATAAACTATTTCAATCAAGACTTAATAAAAATAACTGGTAGACACAAGATGGAGGGAGTGTTGGAACATAACTAACAAAATTACACTTAACAAATGTATGCTTAATCCATTATAAACCAATGTATAAAATGTATTATACAAAATAAAAAAAATCTACAGCACCACGTCAGAGTCATGTCTTCAGTGTAAAACTAATGACTCAAATCAATGCTTTCTTGGAATGCTATGAAGTCTGGAAGTTGTGGGCGGAGTTAGAAAGTTGGCTGTCAGAAGTATTCCACTGTAAACTTACCTTTAAACCATCTATCTGCATATTTCAAGACATGGCAAATGGGGGTGTAGTGAGAGAACCAATGGGGTGGCCCACACTTTAATCATCAATGATTTGGAAAAAAATCTCTACTCAAAAACTGGAAATCAAATGATCCTTCATCACTACGACAGTGGATGAATCCAATGTATTATTATTTGTTATTATTATTTCTTCTTATTATTATTATATAAATATTGAATATTGAGTGTGGGCTACAGAAAAAAATAGAACAACGCAATTTGAGGCCATATGGCATAGAGTGCTACAAGCACCGGAAAGTTCCAGGGGATGAAGGATGAGGGGGAGTGGGATTGTGAGAAATGTGTGTGTGCTTGTTTATTGTCTTTTGTATGGTTATTGTTTGAGAAAATAAATACAAGTAAAACAGTGTGACAGTCAATATGAAAGACCTAGTATCAGCACAAATATGTTAAAATGGTCATCAACAACACCATTACTTCCTGTTTTGTTCTTAGTGCGTGTACTCTCAGAGCTAGGCCAACGCACAGTGGAAAGATGGCTAGCATCTGATAAGAACAAAGCTATTTAAAAACGCTTGAGGTTATTTTCAGTGTGTGTGTGTGTGTGTGTGTGTGTGTGTGTCTGTCTTGGACTCACCAGAGTAGTGGTTTACCATCTCTTCCAAGCACTGGAAAGTCAGACGAGGAGAGATATAATACCAGCTGTTCTCCATGCGAAAGATTTTATAGTGCTGGATGGATCTGTGCTTTACAGACATGGAGTAGACACCTGCAAATATAATATAACATAAAAGGCATTAGGTATAGGCCTAGATAGATCTTAATAGATACCCATCTCCTATCATCCTACTGACGTCCAGTTTAATAACCCCCTTGAGTTGATGTCTGCACCCGGAAAATCCAATTAGCATAATACATTTAAAAAAACTGTCAGTTTAATCCTCCACCAATGGCGGCCTTCTACATCTGAGGTGGAAGGTGGCTGAGCTACAGTGATGTTTGTCAGAACATGAGACATCCCGAATATCGGTCTTCTCACTAAAACATTTGTAGCGTCCGAATGGTTTGCCTACAAACTAATAATAATTGGCACTCTATGATGGGACCAAAGATGAGACTCTCACGATGGTGTACTCCGTTTTGCTCTATAACCCTCACAAGACTTACTTGTCTGAAGGTAGCTATGTACCCGTTTAAAAAAATTATGTAAGAACAGTGCCTTCATACATTTTTTACACCCCTTGACATTTTGTTGTGTTACAGTGTGCATTTAAAATGTATTACATTTATATTTCTATCACTGGCCTACACTCAATACCCCATAATGTCAAAGTGGAATTATGTTTTTAGAAATTTGTACAAATGAATTACAAATTAAAAGATGAAATGTCTTGAGTCAATAAGTATTCAACCCCTTTGTTATGGCAAGCCTAAATTAGTTCAGGATTAAACATTTGCTAAGCAAGTCGCATAATAAGTTGCATGGACTGGACTCTGTGCAAAAATAGTGTTTAACATGATTTTTGAAAGACTACATCATCACTGTACCCCACACATACAATTATCTGTAAGGTCCATCAGTTGAGCAGTGCATTTTATACACAGAGACCAAGGAGGTTTACCAAATCCCCACAAAGAAGGGCACCTATTGGTAGATGGGTAAAAAACAAACATTGAATGACATTGAATATCCCTTTTGAGCATGGTGAAGTTATTAATTACACTTTGGATGGTGTATCAATACACCCAGTCACTACAAAGATATAGGCATCCTTCCTAACTCAGTTGCCGGAGAGGAAGGAAACCACTCAGGGATTTCACAATGAGGCCAATGGTGACTTTAAAACAGTTACAGAGTTTAATGGCTGTGATAGGAGAAAGCAAACTGAGGATGGATAAACAACATTGTAGACTTGTTTACATGCTGCTGTGTGTTTTGTTGCTAACCTTACTTTGCTACCTGACAACTTTACGGTTTTTACTTTTTAATTACCGTTTATATTTTTTGTTTTTCCCTCACTCAATTTTTTTTCATTCAACTTTTTCACCTCGGACGCTTTATCTGGACATGGTTCATCAAGACCTCCAACAGCCGAAGCTAAGTAGTAACACTAACATGATGCCTTCTAATTGCAGTCGCTGTACTCATAATATACAGGCGAACGATCGCCTTATGGCGAGGATAGCTGTGCTGCAAGCCCAGCTTCAGACGCAATCGTTAGGCAAGGGTAATTTCAGTGTAGGAAAGGATGAAACAGTGTCTGTGCCACCAGTAAGTACAGATAGTAGTATAAATCCCCTCGCACGGTCCCCACAGCCGGACAACTTTCTCATGGCTTCTGGAGGGAAATGCTGTAGGAATGCTCAACCGGTGTTGCTCATTCAGCCGACAGAAACTTTCAACCGGTTCTCCCCATTAAGCAGCGAGTCGGAGTCTGAGGCTGAGCCTTCTCTGGTCTCTACTCCTCCCGTTACGGGGTCTGAGATGCCGAAGGCTCCCACCATTAGCTCTGACAAATTGAAAACCCTTGTCATTGGCGACTCCATTACCCGCAGTATTAGACTTAAAACGAATCATCCAGTGATCATACACTGTTTACCAGGGGCAGGGCTACCGACATTAAGGCTAATCTGAAGATGGTGCTGGCTAAAGCTAAAACTGCCGAGTGTAGAGAGTATAGGGATATTGTTATCCACGTCGGCACCAACGATGTTAGGATGAAACAGTCAGAGGTCACCAAGCGCAACATAGCTTCAGCGTGTAAATCAGCTAGAAAGATGTGTCGGCATAGAGTAATTGTCTCTGGCCCCCTCCCAGTTAGGGGGAGTGATGAGCTCTACAGCAGAGTCTCACAACTCAATCGCTGGTTGAAAACTCTTTTCTGCCCCTCCCAAAAGATAGAATTTGTAGAAAATTGGCCCTCTTTCTGGGACTCACCCACAAACAGGACCAAGCCTGGCCTGCTGAGGAGTAACGGACTCCATCCTAGCTGGAGGGGTGCTTTGATTTTATCTATCAACATAGACAGGGCCAGCCTGTTAGCCAGCCTGCCAGCTTAGTGGAGTCTGCCACTAGCACAGTCAGTGTAGTCAGCTCAGCTATCCCCATTGAGACCGTGTCTGTGCCTCGACCTAGGTTGGGCAAAACTAAACATGGCGGTGTTCGCCTTAGCAATCTCACTAGAATAAAGACCTCCTCTATTCCTGCCATTATGGAAAGAGATCGTGATACCTCACATCTCAAAATAGGGCTACTTAATGTTAGATCCCTCACTTCCAAGGCAGTTATAGCCAATGAGCTAATCACTGATCATAATCTTGATGTGATTGGCCTGACTGAAACATGGCTTAAGCCTGATTAATTTATTGTGTTAAATGAGGCCTCACCTCCTGGTTACATTAGTGACCATATCCCCCGCGCATCCCGCAAAGGCGGAGGTGTTGCTAACATTTACGATAGCAAATTTCAATTTACAAAAAAAAACGTTTTCGTCTTTTAAGCTTCTAGTCATGAAATCTATGCAGCCTACTCAATCACTTTTTATAGGTACTGTTTACAGGCCTCCTAGGCCATATACAGCGTTCCTCACTGAGTTCCCTGAATTCCTATCGGACCTTGTAATCATAGTTTTTGGTGACTTTAATATTCACATGGAAAAGTCCACAGACCCACTCCAAAAGGCTTTCGGAGACATCATCGACTCAGTGGGTTTTGTCCAACATGTCTCCGGACCTACTCACTGCCACAATCATTCTCTGGACCTAGTTTTGTCCCATGGAATAAATGTTGTGGATCTTAATGTTTTTCCTCATAATCCTGGACTATCAAACCACCATTTTATTACGTTTGCAATCGCAACAAATAATCTGCTCAGACCCCAACCAAGGAGCATCAAAAGTTGTGCTATAAATTCTCAGACAACCCAAAGATTCATTGATGCCCTTCCAGACTCCCTCTGCCTACCCAAGGACGTCAGAGGACAAAAATCAGTTAACCACCTAACTGAGGAACTCAATTTAACCTTGCGCAATACCCTAGATGCAGTTGCACCCCTAAAAACTAAAAACATTTGTCATAAGAAACTAGCTCCCTGGTATACAGAAAATACCCGAGCTCTGATGCAAGCTTCCAGAAAATTGGAACGGAAATGGCGCCACACCAAACTGGAAGTCTTCCGACTAGCTTGGAAAGACAGTACCATGCAGTATCGAAGAGCCCTCACTGCTGCTCGATCATCCTATTTTTCCAACCTAATTGAGGAAAATAAGAACAATCCAAAATTTATTTTTGATACTGCCGCAAAGCAAACTAAAAAGCAGCATTCCCCAAGAGAGGATGGCTTTCACTTCAGCAGTAATAAATTCATGAACTTCTTTGAGGAAAAGATCATGATCATTAGAAAGCAAATTACGGACTCCTCTTTAAATCTGCGTATTCCTCCAAAGCTCAGTTGTCCTGAGTCTGCACAACTCTGCCAGGACCTAGAATCAAGGGAGACACTCAAGTGTTTTAGTATTATATCTCTTGACACAATGATGAAAATAATCATGGCCTCTAAACCTTCAAGCTGCATACTGGACCCTATTCCAACTAAACTACTGAAAGAGCTGCTTCCTGTGCTTGGCCCTCCTATGTTGAACATAATAAACGGCTCTCTATCCACTGGATGTGTACCAAACTCACTAAAAGTGGCAGTAATAAAGCCTCTCTTGAAAAAGCCAAACCTTGACCCTGGAAATATAAAAAACTATTGGCCTATATCGAATCTCCCATTTCTCTCAACATTTTTTGAAAAAGCTGTTGCGCAGCAACTCACTGCCTTCCTGGAGACAAACAATGTATACGAAATGCTTCAGTCTGGTTTTAGAACCCATCATAGCACTGAGAATGCACTTGTGAAGGTGGTAAATGACCTTTTAATGGCGTCAGACCGAGGCTCTGCATCTGTCCTCGTGCTCCTAGACCTTAGTGCTGCTTTTGATACCATCGATCACAACATTCTTTTGGAGAGATTGAAAATCCAAATTGGTCTACACGGACAAGTTCTGGCCTGGTTTGGATCTTATCTGTCGGAAAGATATCAGTTTGTCTCAGTGAATGGTTTGTCCTCTAACAAATCAACTGTACATTTCGGTGTTCCTCAAGGTTCCGTTTTAGGACCACTATTGTTTTCACTATATATTTTACCTCTTGGGGATGTCATTTCGAAAACATAATGTTAACTTTCAGATGACACACAGCTGTACATTTCAATAAAACATGGTGAAGCCCCAAAATTGCCCTCGCTGGAAGCCTGTGTTTCAGACATAAGAAAGTGGATGGCTGCAAACTTTCCATGTGATTATCTGAGAACAGCGCCCAGCAGACAAATCATTACAAACAGTAACCTGCCAAGTAGAGGAGTAACAAAAGTCAGAAATAGCGATAAAATGTATCACTTGCCTTTGATGATCTTCATATGGTTGCAATCCCAAGACTCCATGTTACACAATAAATGTTTGTTTTGTTCGATAAAGTCCCTCTTTATCTCCAAAACCTTCCGTTTTGTTGGTGCGTTTTGTTCAGTAGATTATTCATTGGAATAATCTACTGGAACAAAGCGCGGTCACAAAGCGCGGTATATATGTGTCCATCATTGGAACAAAGCGCGGTCACAGCAGGCAGACAAAAAATCTAAAAAGTACCATAAAAGTTTGTAGAAACATGTCAAACGATGTTTATAATCAATTCTCAGGTTGTTTTTGTCATAAATAATCTATCATATTTCAACCGGACAATAGCTTCGTCAATAGAAAAGGAAAAACAATAAAGGCGCGCTCCCGGTCATGCGCAGGACTCATGTCTGGAAATTTCCACTGTCCTCTCATTGAAAGTGGTGTTTCTCCCTTATTTTTCAGAGGAAAAGCCTGAAACAATGCCTAAAGACTGGCCACATGTAGTGGAAGCCATAGGGATTGTGAACTGGGTCATAAGTCTTTGTATGGTGGATAGGCTTTCAATGGAAAAACAGCCATTTCAAAATAATAGCACTTCCTGGATGGATTTTCATCAGGTTTTCGCCAGCCATATCAGTTCTGTTATACTCACAGACATTTTGTTAACTTTAGAGTGTTTTCTATCCAAATCTACCAATTATATGCATATCCTAGCTTCTGAGCCTGAGTAGCAGGCAGTTTACTTTGGGCACGCTTTTCATCCAAAATTCTGAATGCTGCCCCCTACCCTTGTGAGGTTTTAATGAATAACTTAGTAGGGCATTAACTGTTCATGGACTCACCTCTCTGCTGGGTGCTCTCTCTGATCATGAAGGAACCCACTCTGTTTTCAGGGAGACTAAGTAGTTCCTCTGCCTTCTGCCTCACTACTCCCTCAAACAGCCATCTTAAAACAGCACACACACACACACACATACACACACACACACACAAGGGGACGGTATACATTATATCACTGTACAGAATCAAGTCAACACAGCCTTTAATTATGACAATACAGAACATAGTTTTAACATTGCTTACCCATGGTAGACTTTGGCAGTATGGTTGTTAGGGATGTAGTTCTCACTTCCTGATTGGACAGACCGGACTCTCCACCAGTTGCCTTCCCTGAAGGACACAGGTTAAAGGAGAACTTCAATAGGCTACACTGTAGCGGAAACAAAATCTGAAATTGTAGTTCTCCCCTATTTGTATAAGTGATAAGTGTTATGCATCAGGTTTCCCCCAATGTGTTCATTCTTTGTTGTGTGCAAAATGTTATTGATTGTGTAGTGTTGTTTTGTATTATTGCATGCTTAGTAGTTATACTTGTATGCAGAGTTATCCATTTTGTTTTGGAAAGGACTGTGTCTGTCCTCTTTTGTTGTCTCGGTATCTATATCTGTAACTCTGCATCTATCAATTTCTGCCCTGGGAAGCTTTTAGTACAGAGTAGGGTTGCAAAACTACCGGTAATTTACCAAAGTTACTGTAATCTATGATAATTTATACTCAAATAACTTTACAAAAAAATCTATGCATACTGTATTGCTTTTTTATATATGTGTCCATGAGTTTCTAGTGGATAGATAGACCATATGGTTCAAATATCATAATTAATGATGAAAGCAATGGCATTTTTTAAATAAATTATTCAGCTTTTTTCACAATTGCGCTCAGTTTGGTGCCAAAACTTTTACAAGAAAGACATATTGACATCAAAAAATAAATAAAGTATACTTCATGCTGAAACCTTCTTATTAAACACCAATGGTATTCACTAAGTTGTATGGTTTATATTTCGGGTAATGTTTTCCAGGTTTGTCAGTCTATTTTGTGTTTCAAAATAATCTTATTTGATCATTTTGTACACGTTACATGTGATAAGGGCACACAGAGGGCCAGAGATAATTACAGACACCTGGGATAATCTGAATTACCCCAAAAGGCAACTAGAGGTCATGTGATAAAATTCTCCAAAGACCTTGAAAGTTTCAAAAATTCTGGTATAACTTTGAAAGTTATAATATACACTGCTCAAAAAAATAAAGGGAACACTAAAATAACACATCCTAGATCTGAATGAATGAAATAATCTTATTAAATACTTTTTTCTTTACATAGTTGAATGTGCTGACAACAAAATCACACAAAAATAATCAATGGAAATCCAATTTATCAACCCATGGAGGTCTGGATTTGGAGTCACACTCAAAATGAAAGTGGAAAACCACACTACAGGCTGATCCAACTTTGATGTAATGTCCTTAAAACAAGTCAAAATGAGGCTCAGTAGTGTGTGTGGCCTCCACATGCCTGTATGACCTCCCTACAACGCCTGGGCATGCTCCTGATCAGGTGGCGGATGGTCTCCTGAGGGATCTTCTCCCAGACCTGGACTAAAGCATCTGCCAACTCCTGGACAGTCTGTGGTGCAACGTGGCGTTGGTGGATGGAGCGAGACATGATGTCCCAGATGTGCTCAATTGGATTCAGGTCTGGGGAACGGGCGGGCCAGTCCATAGCATCAATGCCTTCCTCTTGTAGGAACTGCTGACACACTCCAGCGACATGAGGTCTAGCATTGTCTTGCATTAGGAGGAACCCAGGGCCAACCGCACCAGGATATGGTCTCACAAGGGGTCTGAGGATCTCATCTCGGTACCTAATGGCAGTCAGGCTACCTCTGGCGAGCACATGGAGGGCTGTACGGACCCCCAAAGAAATGCCACCCCACACCATGACTGACCCACCGCCAAACCGGTCATGCTGGAGGATGTTGCAGGCAGCAGAACGTTCTCCACGGCGTCTCCAGACTCTGTCACGTCTGTCACGTGCTCAGTGTGAACCTGCTTTCATCTGTGAAGAGCACAGGGCGCCAGTGGCGAATTTGCCAATCTTGGTGTTCTCTGGCAAATGCCAAACATCCTGCACCGTGTTGGGCTGTAAGCACAACCCCCACCTGTGGACGTCGGGCCCTCATACCACACTCATGGAGTCTGTTTCTGACCGTTTGAGCAGACACATGCACATTTGTGGCCTGCTGGATGTCATTTTGCAGAGCTCTGGCAGTGCTCCTCCTGCTCCTCCTTGCACAAAGGCGGAGGTAGCGGTCCTGCTGCTGGGTTGTTGCCCTCCTATGGCCTCCTCCATGTCTCCTGATGTACTGGCCTGTCTCCTGGTAGCACCTCCTTCTTGCCACAGCTCGCATTGATGTGCCATCCTGGATGAGCTGCACTACCTGAGCCACTTGTGTGGGTTGTAGAATCTGTCTCATGCTACCACTAGAGTGAAAGCACCGCCAGCATTCAAAAGTGACCAAAACATCAGCCAGGAAGCATAGGAACTGAGAAGTGGTCTGTGGTCACCACCTGCAGAACCACTCCTTTATTGGGGGTGTCTTGCTAATTGCCTATAATTTCCACCTGTTGTCTATTCTATTTGCACAACAGCATGTGAAATGTATTGTCAATCAGTGTTGCTTCCTAAGTGGACAGTTTGATTTCACAGAAGTGTGATTGACTTGGAGTTACATTGTGTTGCTTAAGTGTTCCCGTTATTTTTTTGAGCAGTGTATATATATATATACTCTGCTCAAAAAAATAAAGGGAACACTAAAACAGCACAAAGTTACTCCAAGACAATCACACTAATGTGAAATCAAACTGTCCACTTAGGAAGCAACAGTGATTGACAATACATTTCACATGCTATTGTGCAAATGGAATAGACAACAGGTGGAAATTATAGGCAATTAGCAAGACACCCCCAATAAAGGAGTGGTTCTGCAGGTGGGGACAACAGACCACTTCTCAGTTCCTATGCTTCCTGGCTGATGTTTTGGTCACTTTTGAATGCTGGCGGTGCTTTCATTCTAGTGGTAGCATGAGACGGAGTCTACAACCCACACAAGTGGCTCAGGCAGTGCAGCTCATCCAGGATGGCACATCAATGCGAGCTGTGGCAAGAAGGTTTGCTGTGTCTGTCAGCGTAGTGTCCAGAGCATGGAGGCGCTACCAGGAGAAAGGCCAGTACATCAGGAGACGTGGAGGAGGCCGTAGGAGGGCAACAACCCAGCAGCAGGACCGCTACCTCCGCCTTTGTGCAAGGAGGAGCAGGAGGAGCACTGCCAGAGCCCTGCAAAATGACCTCCAGCAGGCCACAAATGTGCATGTGTCTGCTCAAACGGTCAGAAACAGACTCCATGAGGGTGGTAGGAGGGCCCGACGTCCACAGGTGGGGGTTGTGCTTACAGCCCAACACCGTGCAGGACGTTTGGCATTTGCCAGAGAACACCAAGATTGGCATATTCGCCACTGGCGCCCTGTGCTCTTCACAGATGAAAGCAGGTTCACACTGAGCACGTGACAGACGTGACAGAGTCTGGAGATGCCGTGGAGAACGTTCTGCTGCCTGCAACATCCTCCAGCATGACCGGTTTGGCGGTGGGTCAGTCATGGTGTGGGGTGGCATTTCTTTGGGGGGCCGCACAGCCCTCCATGTGCTCGCCAGAGGTAGCCTGACTGCCATTAGGTACCGAGATGAGATCCTCAGACCCCTTGTGAGACCATATGCTGGTGCGGTTGGCCCTGGGTTCCTCTTAATGCAAGACAATGCTAGACCTCATGTGGCTGGAGTGTGTCAGCAGTTCCTGCAAGAGGAAGGCATTGATGCTATGGACTGGCCCGCCCGTTCCCTAGACCTGAATCCAATTGAGCACATCTGGGACATCATGTCTCGCTCCATCCACCAACGCCACGTTGCACCACAGACTGTCCAGGAGTTGGCGGATGCTTTAGTCCAGGTCTGGGAGGAGATCCCTCCAGGAGACCATCCGCCACCTCATCAGGAGCATGCCGAGGCATTGTAGGGAAGTCATACAGGCACGTGGAGGCCACACACATTACTGAGCCTCATTTTGACTTGTTTTAAGGACATTACATCAAAGTTGGATCAGCCTGTAGTGTGGTTTTCCACTTTCATTTTGAGTGTGACTCCAAATCCAGACCTCCATGGGTTGATAAATTGGATTTCCATTGATTATTTTTGTGTGATTTTGTTGTCAGCACATTCAACTATGTAAAGAAAAAAGTATTTAATAAGATTATTTCTTTCATTCAGATCTAGGATGTGTTGTTTAAGTGTTCCCTTTATTTTTTTGAGCAGTATATATATATATATATATATATATATATATATATATATAGATATATATATATACATATATATATATATAGTATTCCCTCTAATATACCCTCTCTTTGCAACCCTAGTGCAGAGGCTGTGGGTTTATAATTGTTCTAACAGACAGACAAAGTACTGACTCTACTTACTGAGACAAGACCCTCAGCTTCTCTCCCATCCTAAAGATCGGCTCACTGATGTCTGGAGAAGGATAGTCATGGAGAACTACAAGTGTGTCGTCTTCTCCTTCTGAGGAACCGCCAATGTTACACAATTAGACGTTAACACAGAGACACAATTTGCCAGAAATATAGGAAATAATTGTCTCATTGTAACTTCTAATTCAAATGAATTATATGAAACACTTGGACAAATGGTTAAACAGTATGTCATCTAAAAAGTCCTGAGTCATCTTTCAAAGCTGTGTGAACATCATATATTTTGAAAAGCCTAAACACATTACAGCATCAAAAACTGCAGTATCACAAAGAAACGGCAAATAACTGCTCAATATCTCAAAAAAGATTGAAGACTTACCCTTTAATGCACTGTCATGGTAGTTTGAATTTGTTTTGTCCCCAGCTCCCCGTCCCCACATCACATTCCCCATAGCGCCACTCTAATGGGACATACGGTATAGCTGGTCATCAAGCTAGTCATCAACACAAACTTCAGATAGCAGACAGAGAGTAATCTGGCTGGCCAGTGAAGGCCCCATCCAGCACCTGCGTCCCTGTCATGCATGTGCATGTGTGTATGTTGTAACTTCTCTATTAACAGCCAGAGTGCTATCTCAACCAGGACACACAGTAGACTGTAAAACCTGAGGGGTGGCTCTGAGCTCTTTCCATCCTGCCCCCTTTCTAAATAATGAAAATACTCTACAACTTATGTTGCAAAATGTGTTAACTAATTGGAAGGTCCATTTGTGTGTACAGCAGTTGGCTATATTGTGTAGCCTATATGTTTTTTACCTCACCCATAACACACAGTGAAAATTCCTGGTTTTCCAAATGTTTTGTCAAATCCTGATTAAATTCAGCATTTCCAGGTTTCTATCTAGTATTCACGATATTCACATTATAGAGTAGTAAACTGGAGTAGATGCTATATTAAAACTATAGTGTCCAGTTGTCACTCTGCTGAACTAATAAGAGAACACAGGAAACAGTGACACAGTGGAAACAATCAGAAGATAATATCTTGGTTAATTTGCATGATATGTCAGCAAATATTTATCATGCTGTGTGTCAATGCTATTTATAGTCAGAGTAAAAAAAATTATCTTTCACCAAATGTGACCAGCGAATCAAATCAAATCAAACTTTATATGTCACATGCGCCGAATACATGTGTAGACCTTACTGTGAAATGCTTACTTACAAGCCCTTAACCAACAGCACAGTTCAAGAAAGAGATAAAAAAATATTCACTAAATAAACTAAAGTAAAAAATAATAAAAGGTAACAATAAAATAACAATAACGAGGATATATACAGGGGATACCTGTACCGAGTCAATGTGCAGGGGTACAGGTTAGAGGTCATTTGTGCATGTAGGTCGGGGTGAAGTGACTATGCATAGATAATATACAGCGTAGCAACAGTGTTAAAAACAAATGGAGGGTGTGGGGGGTCAATGTAAATAGTCAGGTGGCCATTTGATTAATTGTTCAGCAGTCTTATGGCTTGGGGGTAGAAGCTGTTAAGGAGCCTTTTGGTCCTAGACTTGGCGCTCCGGTACCACATTCTGTGCGGTCGCTTTGACCATTTTTTGGGCTTTCCTCTGACACCGCCTATTATATAGGTCCTGGATTGCAGGAAGCTTTGCCCCAGTGATGTACTGGGCTGCACACATTACCCTCTGTAGCACCTTACGGTCAGATGCCGAGCAGTTGCAATACCAGACAGTGATGCAACTGGTCAAGATGCTCCCTATGGTGCAGCTGTAGAACTTTCTGAGGATCTGGGGACCCATGCCAAATCTTTTCAGTCTTCTGAGGGGGAAAAGGTGTTGTTGTGCCCTCTTCACGACTGTCTTGCTGTGTTTGGACCATAATAGGTCGTTGGTGATGTGGACACCAAGGAACTTGAAATTCTCAACCCGCTCAACTACAGCCCCGTCGATGTAAATAGGGGCCTGTTCGGTCCGCCTTTTTCTGTAGTCCACGATCAGCTCCTTTGTCTTGTACACATTGAGGAAGAAGTTGTTGTCCTCACACCACACTGCCAGGTCTCGGACTTCCTCAGGCTGTTTCATCATTGTCGATGATCAGGCCTACCACTGTTGTGTCGTCAGCAAACTTAATGATGGTGTTGGAGTCGTGTTTGACCACGCAGTTGTGGGTGAACAGGGAGTACAGGAGGGGACTGAGCACACACCCCTGAGGGGCCCCTGTGTTGTGGATCAGCGTAGCAAACGTGTTGTTGCCTACCCTTACCACCTGGGAGCAGCCCATTAGAAAGTCTAGGATCCAGTTGCAGAGGGAGGTGTTTATTCCAAGTGTCCTTAGCTTAGTGATGAGCTTTGTGGGCACTATGGTGTTGAACACTGAGCTGTAGTCAATGAACAGCATTCTCACATAGGTGTTCCTTTTGTCCAGGTGGGAAAGGGCAATGTGGTGTGTGATTGAGATTGCGTCATCTGTGGATCTGTTGTGGCGGTATGCGAATTGGAGTGGGTCTAGGGTATGCTGTTGATGTCATAACCAGCCTTTCAAAGCACTTCATGGGTACCGATGTGAGTGCTACGGGGTGGTAATCGTTTAGGCAGGTTACCTTTGCTTCCTTGGGCACAAGGACAATGGTTGTCTGCTTGAAACATGTAGATATTACAGACTCGGTCAGGGAGAGGTTGAAAATGTCAGTGAAGACACCAATTGGTCAGCGCATGCTTTGAGTACACGTGCTGGTAGTTCGTCTGGGCCCGTGGATTTGTGAATGTTGACCTGTTTAAAGGTCTTGCTCACATCGCCTACCGAGAGTGTTATCACACAGTCGTCCAGAACAGCTGGTGCTCTCATGCATGCTTCAGTGTTGCTTGCCTCGAATCGAGCATGAAAGGCATGTAGCTCGTCTGGTAGGCTTGCATCACTGGGCAGCTCGCATCTGAGTTTCCCTTTGTAGTCCGTAATAGTTTTCAAGCCCTGCCACATCCGACGAGTGTCAGAGCCGGTGTAGTAGGATTCAATCTTAATCCTGTATTGGCACTTTGCTTGTTTGATGGTTCGTCTGATGGCATAGCGGGATTTCTTATAAGCGTCCGGATTAGTGTCCCGTTCCTTGAAAGTGGGTGCTGAGGAGTATTTATGTCTGTAGTAAAGCCCTTTTTATGTCTATAATAAAACTCATTCTGATTGACTGGGCCTATGCCCTCCCAGGCCCACCCATGTCTGCTCTCCTGCCCAGTCGTGAAATCCATAGATTAGGGCCTAATGAATTTATTTCAATTGACTGATTTCGTTCTAAGAACTGTAACTCAGTAAAATCTTTGAAATTGTTGCATTTTGCATTTATATATAGGCTTAGTACACTTTTACCAGACACATACTGCAATAAATGTATGACAGCCTCGAAAACTCACCTAGCTGCTGAGTCGTGTGGAGTCGTCAGGATTGGAGGGCCAGTAGCAGGAGATTCTAGTTGAACATGGTCTTTGGCTCTGTGTGTTGAAGATCAGCCAGAGGAAGCATGTCAGCTACACTTTTACACTATTACTAATGACCGTCAGAGTTTCACAGTTCACACCCTCAACTGATGCATGCATAGTGAGGCGAGAGCACTTCCTCTGGCCAAACATATGCACACACACACACACACACACACACACACACACACACACACACACACACACACACACACACACACACACACTTCCTATGAAGAAATGAGGAAGGAGAAGAGAACCAGAACAAAAGACCAATGAGAATGCTAAAAGTACATACTGGTTTTAGCTTTTAGAAATGACTCAAAGAGCAAGGTTATTTCCATGCAAATATCTATGCTGTACGCGTCACATACAAAGATTACATTTGAACTACATAGATAGTAATTTCCTTACTATAATTGGTCAGTTACAGTTTTTTATGTGGTGAATTTTCAAAACAATTGTAACACAGCCAGTCATTTTGTTTGTAGTCATGTTTTACCACACAAACATTGTTCCAAAATATATATGTTTACTGTGCAATATAATGAATACATTGGTTTAATCACCAAAACACAACACAATTATATCTTCTCAATTTAGTTATTTTAACTACCAGTTAATCCAATAGCAGAAAATGTAAGATACAGTACATGTTTCAACATTGCCCTTTGAATGTAATATGGTATAGTACTGGAAATACACTGTTTTCACATTAGGCAATACATTGCACACCCCATAAAAATTTACTTTTGACTATGTGGCCTCTCACAACTCCAACACCATCATTAAGTTTGCTGACGACATGACGGTGGTAGGGCTGATCACCGACCACGATGAGACAGCTTATAGGGAGGAGGTCAAAGACCTGTCAGTGTGGTGCCAAAACAACAACCTCTTCCTCAATGTCAGTAAGTCAATGGAGCTGATCGTGGACTACAGGAAACAGAGGGTCGAGCACGCCCCATTCACATTGACTGGGTTGTGGTGGAGTGGGTTGAGATCTTCACGTTCCTCGGTGTTGACATCACTAAGGACCTATCATGGTCCATTCACACCAACACAGGTGTGAAGTGGGCACGACAACACCTCTTCCCCTTCAGGAGGCTGAAAAGATTCGGCATGGGCCCTCAGATCCTCAAGAAGTTCTACAGCTGCACCATCAAGAGCATCTTGACTGCCTGCATAACCGATTGGTATGGCAACTGCAAGGCGCTTCAAAGGGTAGTGAGTACGACCCAGTACATCACTGGGGCCGAGCTCCCTGCCATCCAGGACCTTTATACCAGGCGGTGTCAGAGGAAGGCCCAAAAAATTGTCAAAGACTCCGGCCACCCAAGCCACAGACTGTTCTCTCTGTTACCGCACGGCATGCGGTACCAATGCATCAAGTCTGGAACCAACAGGACCATTAACAGCTTCTACCCCCAAGCCAACAGACTTCTACGAGATTGATAAATAGCTAATAAAATGGCTACCCAGTCTTCCTGCATCGGCCCTTTTTTGCACTAACTCTCTTGAACTGACTATGCACACACACTGAACTCTACCCACACACCAGTGGCGTTCAGTGACGTTTAAGATGAGGGAGGACGATTTTTTTTTTAGCATGGCCTTATTTCTATTACAGCATATTCGATGACAGTCTTTCATATTCCATTCACCCAGCTCAATGTAACATCGCCAGGTTTAGACTACTATATGATACTAGAATTTTCCCTATACCTACAACCTAGCCTATGAAAGAAAGTTTACAATGTAGGTGCACAGGTCGAGAGAAATATTAGACTAATCAAGAGGTGCATTTGTAAATTCACTCTGGCTGTCTACTTCGATTTCAGAGCACTCTCGTCTGTGTGCCTTGAGTACAGAATAACTGATGAATTTATGAATGCGCAACACCCATTGAATTTGACTGGTGTTAGTAAACGTTAGCAAAAAAATATAATTTACATTGTTGCTAGCTGCCCAGTTACAGTCACTAACACTCTAGATAACATGATAACAGCCTAACCAGCTCTGTTAGGGCGAGTAAAATGGTCAGAGTGAGGTTTGTGTCTGGAAGTAGCTAGCGAACTTTAGCCAGTTAGCTTTGGTGCTTGACTGCAGTTTTGAGGTCCAAACGCTTGGATCAACCCTACTGAATGCTCCCGAAAGCGACACGCTCTGAATTTACGAACGGATAATCTGACAACGCTCTGAATTTACAAAACCTTCATATCATGACCACTAAGAGCTACACACAGCCTACATCATTGTCACATAATAGTCATTCACCATAACTCTAATATAACTAATGCGTTAGTAAACCTGCTACAATCATGCAGTACAGTGTACAGTCAGCAGCAAGCAGTTTAGCAGATACATTGGCGGGCCTCGGTGGCAATACATTTATAAATCCAAAAGCTTACCTTGACTTGGAAGAGTTCAAGTGTTTGATAGCCATAGTCAGCTAGCTAACATAGCATCCCTCTCTGTTTGAGCCTGGTGTTTGAGTAGGCTAAACTAGCTAGCTGCATTTGATGCTAGCTAAGTAAGTGAAAGTAAAAGTGAAAAAATATATACTACGAAATAAAGCTAGCTCTCTCTCTTTTGCTTCTCCTTAATTTTGGAAGAAATATATTTTTTCAAAATGGTTCAACTATTGTCTTTCTCTCTTTGAGTCAACTACTCACAACATTTTATGCACTGCTGTGCTAGCTAGGGGTGGAAGGGGGTGAGAACCATGAGCCTCCTAGGTTTTGTATTGAAGTTAATATACGCAGAGGAGGACAGAAGCTAGCTCCGGCTACACCATGGTGCTACCCTACAGAGTGCTGCTGAGGCTACTGTGTGTTTTAATGAATTATTTTGTGACGTGAATATATTTAGTATAGTTCTATGTAAAAATGATGTTTTTATTTTTATGAAATTCACTGAGGAGGATGGTCCTCCCCTTCCTCCTCTGAGGAGCCCCCACTGCCACACACTCACATATACAGTACTTGCACTGACACCCCAACACACATACACACACACTCTACGTACGCCCACACAAACATAACATGCACACACATGCATACTGACGCCACACACCCACACTCACATTTACCACATATGCTGCTGCTACTGTCTATTATCTATCCTGTTGCCAAGTCACTTGACCCCTACCTTTATGTACAGCTCATAGCTATCTCAATTACCTCGTACCCCTGCACGTCCACTCAGTTCTGGTACTCCCTATAAATAGCCATGTTATTTTTATTCATTATTCACTGTTTTTATTTTTATTTATTTAACTCTGCATTATTGAAAATGGACCCGCAAGTAAGCATTTCACTGTTAGTCTACACCTGTTGTCTATGACTCATGTGACAAGTACAATTTGATTAGATTTATTTTGGCCCTGTCTTGTCTTCCTTTTTAACTATGTTATGTTAGACCCTGCTTTCATTTGTTCTCTCTCTCTCTCTCCTTATCACGACTCAGGATATGACCCAGATGCAGAAACGGGAGGCAGATAGCACAGTTCTCAGATGATTTATTAGAAACATGGGACAGGCAAAGAGCAGGTCAAGGGTAGGCAGAGGTTCGTGATCAGGTCAGAGTCAGGCAGGTACAGGACGGCAGGCTCTGGGTCAGGGCAGGCAGAATGGTCAGAACCGGGAAAAAATAGGAAACAGAAAGGCGGGAAAGAACACTGTTAAGACCTGACAAGACGAACTGGCAACAGACAAACAGAGAACACAAGCATAAATACACAGGGGATGATGGGGAAGATGGGCAACACCTGGAGGAGGGTGGAGACAAGCACAAAGACTGGTGAAAGAGATTAGGGTGTGACACTCCTGCTGTCTCTCTCTCAGACACATATACTGTAGGCCCTATGGAGATGAGCTATTCTTGCGTTAGCAATGTGGTTAAATGGCTAGCTGCATCATCGGCCTCTGCCATCATTACCAGCAAGACATGTCAAATAGAGAAGGTTTATGTAGCATTCTTTTTGCTTTGCTGTTTGTATCCAAGCCTTCAGCTAAGATGACGTTGTCGTGACGTTGCTATCGTTAATGTGATGACATGCTATTCATTGAATAATTATTCATTATTATTATTATTACGTAATTAAATTAATCATGTAACAATTAACTCAGTAACCTGGGGCACCACGGGAAAAGTTTGTTTAATGAGTTACCGTTTCCCGAATTAACTCAAAGAATATCAGAATATATCAATTTCAAAGCAGTCACTAATTAATTAATTTCCTCATCTCATTCTGAACGTCGCATAATTCGAAAATCTGCACAAATCCGGGTCTCACTAATCATTTCGTACCACACAAATTCAGTTGATTATTTATTTACTAACAAGCCAAATGATAACATAAGATACACATACACAAACAATCTAGGTTATTGGTTAGAACTTATTAATACAATGACAACAGGTCCCTACCGGACCAACACAATATGACACGTGTTACACAAATGGAGAATTAAAGAGAGAGAGAAAGAGCAAGCGAGAAAAGCAACACCTGGATACATTTGTAAACTATGCTTAGTTTTAGTCCTAACACCTTGCCCCGAACGGCCACTCTTATGGGTAAGAATTGTGATGCCTGTATTTACATGTTGAAGGTCTCCATTGGGTATCGCTTCAAGTGCCAAGTTCCGCTTAGTGGCATAGGTTCCGCCGACACCTTGTTCTTTCGATGGCCGTCTCCTTCGTTATCGGGTGTAAGTCTCTGATTGTCCACAAGATGTCACAATGTGCTTTTTCTAAATTGTCTGTTTCCTTGCACTCATTCTGTGAGAGTGGGCTTCTGAGGAGGCTACTCAGCCGTGTCGACACTCCAAGTGTGGGAAGGAGGGCCGTGTAGACAACCGGTGACTTGAAAAGAATAACCGGGTGGTCCTGCTTGAATTCACCTTCTTAGATACAGTACTCAACCGTAGCATTGATTGTTAAGAGATTTCCTTTGTCTTCAACAACCTCGTGTTGCGTTTCGGGGTCATGACTAGTCGTAGACCTCGGCTGCAGCGCGTGGTCAACTTAGTCTAGTATGTAAATTCTAAACTCACATGTTTTAAAGAAAGGGGCGTTTCCGTCTTTATGACACGCTCTCTGGGTACCCTGGGGCGTAGCTAGTTACGAGGCAAGGTATCAGGATTTACTATGAACTTGTTTAGACAACTAAAATCACAGTCTTATCGTCAACCTGGTAGGATTTCTGCAAGCTGCCAACCACCACCAGAATGGACAGGGGAGGTCCCGGCTGGCTCGCAGTTCCATAACCGTCGTCCAGTTGTCCAGGCTAGTGGATCTAGGCAGTAACTTAGGCAGACGTTAATAATGCACAACACTCAGGCAAAACATCATTACATTTCTTCCCCAAATGAGCGGTGTCGTGGCACTAACTGGTAGCTGTATGGGGAACTGGTTTGTGGCTTTATCACTTCCTAAGTATCAAAGTCAATGAAACAAAAACGAATAAAAAGACAAACAAAGATATACAAAATATAGCTACCACACCTTAATCATCTAATTTTCACTACAGTTGAAGTCGGAAGTTTACATACACCTTAGCCAAATACACTTAAACTCAGTTTTTCACAATTCCTGATATTTAATCCTAGTAAAAATTCTCTGTCTTAGGTCAGTTAGGATCACCACTTTATTTTAAGAATGTGAAATGTCAGAGTAATAGTAGAGAGAATGATTTATTTCAGATTTTATTTCTTTCATCACATTCCCAGTGGGTCAGAAGTTTACATACACTCAATTAGTATTTGGTAGCATTGCCTTTAAATTGTTTAACTTGGGTCAAATGTTTCGGGTAGCCTTCCATAAGCTTCACACAATAAGTTGGGTGTTTTTTGGCCCATTCCTCCTGACAGAGCTGGTGTAACTGAGTCAGCTTTGTAGGACTCCTTGCTCGCATATGCTTTTTCAGTTCTGCCCACACATTTTCTATAGGATTGAGGTCAGGGCTTTGTGATGGTCACTCCAATACCTTGACTTTGTTGTCCTTTAAGCCATTTTGCCACAACTTTGGAAGTATGCTTGGGGTCATTGTCCATTTGGAAGACCCATTTGTGACCAAGCTTTAACTTCCTGACTGATGTCTTGAGATGTTGCTTCAATATATTCACATCATTTTCCTGCCTCATGATGCTCTCTATTTTGTGAAGTGCACCAGTCCCTCCTGCAGCAAAGCACCCCCACAACATGATGATGCCACCCCCGTGCTTCACAGTTGGGATGGTATTCTTCGGCTTGCAAGCCTCCCCCTTTTTCCTCCAAACATAACAATGGTCATTATGGCCAAACAGTCCTATTTTTGTTTCATCAGACCAGAGGACAATTCTCCAAAAAGTATGATCTTTGTCCCCTTGTGCAGTTGCAAACCGTAGTCTGGCTTTTTTATGGCGGTTTTGGAGCAGTGGAACAAACAATTGTTGGAAAAATGTATTGCGTCATGCACAAAGTAGATGCCAAAACTATAGTTTGTTAACAAGACATTTGTGGAGTGGTTGAAAATGAGTTCTAATGACTCCAACCTAAGTGTATGTAAACTTCTGACTTCAACTGTATATTCTAAGGTCAAATGTCATTCTGTCATGGCCTGGTGTGGTCTAGTGATTAGGGTTTCTGCCTTCAGTGCTCACACATAGGCCTACCATATTGGTGTGGGTTTGATTCTGGCCTGTGCCCTTCTGATAAAATTACTTAATCCCTGATGGACTAGATTTACACGTTTCAAATATGGAAAGTCTCGGGACATTTAATCCCCGATCTTGATAATAAATGACCATACCACAGACACTTGGATAACATAAATAGGAAACAAATAAAATAATAACAATATGCCACACCAACATTAATTTCCATTTATACAAAGTGTCAGGTAAATTACCACGTGGTAAACAATGTAATACTTTTTTTCTGCTCGTCAAATAGAGAAATCGCCTGTAGTCTGCTCAAAAAGGACTAAGTTGTTCCGATTACAATACCAACCAGAGGACAAACACATCTTGAAAGACTTTGGTTACAAGCAGGACTTGCTAAGGTAACACCGACATAATCTTTTAGGGGGCGGTAATGAGGAGATCAATAATGGTTGCTATTTAGCACGTATTGATGGTTTAACGAGACATCAGATAATCTAGTGCCATCGATGATTGCAATAGGCCCCTTTTTATTTGATTATATTCCAGTGGGCTACATTCTGTCGGCTACACGTTAGCCTAAACACATAATGAAATGTGTGAAAAAAGATAATAGGCTACTGTTTGTTTCTCTGGCTGAGTTGATGAGCTGACTTGGGCCATCAGTTGATTAACAAATGTAGGTCGACTATAGAACAATAAACTTTCCTCCAGTGTGGATGCTCGTACACATTTTAGGCTATGTATAATTTGTCGATATAGTTCTGGTCTTTGGTGTGGATTAAAGCATGTATTGTGTGGCTTTAATATTTCATTTCGTAAAGCTGACAAGATGTTTATGCATATGAGCCTATCCAAAGACGATTTCGTTGAGCTGAGACACTTTTCTTTGATGTTTAAATTATCAGACTATTCGTTTTACTACTTGAAAACATGGAAGTAAATTACATTTCCTTGTGGGCCTAATGTAGGCTCAAGTACTACTAGACGCAAAGTCATGAGGCTCGGAGACTGAAGTACAATGCTTAGACCTCTGCGCTACGGCAGTTCACAATGCTTGAGCAAGAACTAAGAATACTATGAACACTGATGATACATAGATACCGATGTCGTTTTAAATTATTTTATTTGAAGCATTCCCCAAACCATAGTCCTAGTCTTTCCTTAACCACTCAGAATTAATGCCTAAACTGTTAACCTTTGTTTTTTTTTTACCTTGTAACCACGCAGAACTAACCCTGTTACTATGCAGAATTAATGCATCAAAATTAGACGTTCATCCATGAGTCAAATGGACGGATTCAAACTCGACCCTTGGTTATGTGTGCTGGGGTCAGTGGCTGTAAACGCTGGACCCCACAGGCATTGAGGAAACCTTAACATTTAATAAAACAGTTGATCTAAAACAACTGATTTTCCCTAACGAAAAATGCATCTACCCCCTACAAATATGTACATTTATTATAATCCACATAAGAATTCACAGGGGACTCTCTGTAGCCTACATAAGGTACAATGTAGGTACAGTGAGCATTGTATATACAGCTGACCCCTGGCGGCAATTCAAAATATTTCTTCAGATATTCAAATCCTCCTGCTGCAGGATTATTTTCTTCCTGCGACGAAAGGGGTCAAATTAAGATCCGACATATGTATCTATGAGCCTGAGAGGTGCAGCCAGTCAGTCAGTCCAGCTGGTGAAAGTGGTCTTAATGGGTGTCTGTCTGTAATTAGAACTAGTGATTACAGCATATGGCAGGACACCTGCGTAAGCGGGCACACACAAACACAAACACACATGCAGCGGCTCCTAATGGCACAGTGGATATAATGCCAGCCTTTATATCCAGGAGAGTACTGTAACTACGGGTTGCCAGTCCCAGACCATTATAAGCGGCGTTGCCAGCCTGAGCCAGCTCATTCTCCTAAATGGCACAGATGCGATCTCTTATCGCCACGGCAACACCCATTACCTGGTCATTATAGGGTTGTTTCTTCGGTCAATTTTTATGCTGTTTGTTTTTACTGAGCCCCTGTGAAAGTAGATCCGCCTTCCTGGTTTAGTGCATGTAAAAACACAGCCCCCAGGCAGCTGTATCTGATACAGACTCAGTGTAATGGTGTACAGCCCTGTAATCATCATGTTTCTACATCGTAAGTTGTGTGTAATGGCACTGTAAATTAGATATCAAGTGGAAAGATTGTAGATTTATATTTTAGCATCCATAAAAAGTACATATTCATTGTGCATACAATATAGACCACATAGTGTCAGTATACAAATGTGATTAGTTATGTAGTAACAGATTGGGCAAAACTCAGGATTTAGCAAAATTGCGAAAGGTTTGAAATCTCATTTGCATTTCTCTAAGAAATGACTAACAACCAGTGTAGCTCTTAAGGCCTACAGAGGACAGGAAAGTGTCTTAGTTTCCACTGGCTACCTTCAAGAATTATTCAACTGCAAACATTCCAGGAAGATCGTTGCTTTATTGCTTTTCTGAGAAATGGACCACCGCAGCAATTACTTTTCTTCCCTATTCAACTTTGAATTTAGAATGCATGCATTCTGGTAGCCATGGATACATGTCTGTACTCGCCAGGTTCAGGGATAGATGGATACTTATCTGAACTGCCGTATTAGCTAAAATACTACACTCGGTTCACTGCAAGTGCATTTCAATGCAGACTGTGTACTTGGTCCATACAATTTTTGACATGCCAATGAGCGACACAGAGTTGGCATGATAGCACAAGCAGACTGTCAACTATATTTCTCATTTTCTCTGAACTTTACTTTCCACCCATGTGTGGACCTAAACCGAGCATGACCTGACAGCAAAGCGGAGGTGCATCTGAGGATTTAATGCCCCTGTCTGAGAGGGACCAAAGAGGCGAGACCAATCAGTTTTAGGTCAGTGTCATGGCTCCAACAGGCAGGAGAAAGCAGGGCATTGTGGGGGAGATTAATGTAGAGGTTCTCTCCTCCTCTGTGGATTATCCCTTCTTCTGACATTTGACCCTCTGTACTGCCATCATGTATATTAAAACAGAGTTTAAAATCCAACAGAGACATAGGGGAATGGATGGAAAATATATTTATTAGGCTAAATGTACAGTCAAATACTGGCAAATGGTTGGCAGTCTAAGCTTTTGTGTGGAAAATATTACATCCACATCTCTCTCTACTCCAAGAGCAAGAAAAAAACTGCTATTCCACTGACGCAATCTCCATTGAATACGTGGAGCGATTCTCTCACATTTCTCAAATTCCAGACCGATGTCTTAAACTTTGAATTTCACCCTTTCATCTAGGTCCATTGAGGTCAGAGTCAGTGGCTCACTGTCCACCCCCCTTTAAACCTCAGAACTATTAGCCTAGATCCCTGTGTCCCAATTCTCTGTTCTTTCTTCCCAGTTAAGTGCACACTTATTCTCTTCCCTTCATGATTTAACAGGAACTGACTGGTTTAAGAAATCTGCTGCAAACTCTTCCTTTTTCTTCACAAATCCATTGCTTTAAAATGCTTGGAGAGACGTGCACCGGCGCACGCTCTTGGTATGGCGAAAAGAAAGGCCAGATCATTTGGACGCAGAAGCTTTGGCCGTGACCAGGACAATTTGTATTTGGCACACTAAGCTATAAGTCAGCCTGTCAGCAGCCAGATGTGTTTTGGCGCTGGAATCTAAATAGATCTGACCCCAGGTCAGTTGAAGATCCTTTAGCTCTGACTAAGGGTTGTGTCATTATCCACAGTCTTGGACTGCTTGCTCATCTCCGCTGACCTCCCCTGTACTTCATAGTCTGTAGTAGTTGATCCCAGATGCAGAGAGAGAGAGTGGGAGAGAGAGGGAGAGAGGTAGTGTGAGTGAGACAGGAGCCCCGTTTATAACTGGTTCTAACATGCGTCCTTTGTCCTGATCTTGTCCACATTCTAATTGTGTCAAAGATTTTAGACGTTTGTAGACGATTAAAAGACGCATTGTGATCTGATTGTGATCAGGTCTTCCTGACCACCTCCTGAGGTTGTCAGGCACGCATTGTGTCTGTATATCTTACAAGTGTTGATGGATCTAGACTGTGAAAACATTTAAATCATCATTATGTCAGCCTCGAAAATCATTGACAGTTAACACCATTGACTTATGGCATCAAAATGTGTCTTAAAATAAATAAATACATATTATTTTGAAAGAATATCTGTCAAATTATTTGCATACAGGGAGGGACCAGGAAATCTGGTCACAATGCGGCCACAGTAGATGGATACGAAACACAGTTAATACCATGTGTACACATATTTCTGAAAATGTAGACACAACAGAATGTGGACAAGATCTTGACAAAGGATGCATGTTAGCACCAGGTACAAACGAGGCTAGAGAGGGAAGAGAGCGAGATGGAGAGAGAGGGGAGGGAGAGAGAGAGAGAGAGAGATGATCGGCCTTAGTGGACTGCCTGCATGTTATTGCGTCAGACAAACGGGGTGGTTTGTTTGAAATGTGGTTTTGGCTCCCACAAATTCACGAGGGAATGAGCTCAACTCTTAAATTCTGTTTAGGAGCTCACTTTGAGAAAATCCCAGTCAGCCACGATGGCTTAGAGATTCCTTCTTCTGATTTTAGCATTAAAAGACTCCAAAAAACAGCCAATCATTTCAGATCCAGTACCATCGTTGGGCCGCAGGTGTGAAAGATTCAGCAGACTGCTGGCATTACACATCTGGCTAAAAGAATACTGTAGCTCTGCTGAAGTCACTTTTATTGACAACTTTGACACCTTCTGGAAACAGAAGATACTTTACAGGAATGACAGAGTCCATCCAAATCATCTTGGCTCCTGGACTCTGTCCACGCATTTCAAGGCTGCGTTGAAACAATGACTGGTAAATGATCCAAGACCAGCTCAGTTAATCCCTACCATTGTGACAATGACTCATCATAATGCTGCATCAAATGTACATGATCTTAGGGGCATTGGCAAACACAATGGAAGGAATTTAATTTATTTACCCCTAATTGCACCGAATGCATCTGTTTATCCTACAGCTATTGTAAGCAGTAATCATGGGCCTATAAACCAGAGTTACACTGTTAGCACTGAGGTGGTGTGAAAGAGTAGGAAGACCACTTTATGCAGCTCACCCTGCTCTACCAGCTCCAATGTAAATAACATGAGTAAGTCTACCTCTGATAAGCTTCCCAGTAAAGCATTAAAAACAATCAACCCAGAAATGTGCTAAACAATAGCCAATATTAACATATGCAGCCTAAGAAACAAGGTCCATAAAGTCAATAACTTGCTTGTAACAGATGACATTCATATTCTGAAACTCACTTAGATAATACCTTTGATGATACATTGGTAGCAATACATGGTTATAACATCTACAGAAAAGACAGAAATGCCAACGGAGGTGGTGTTGCGGTCTATATTCAGAACCACATTCCTGTAAAGCTTAGAGACGATCTAATGTTAAATACTGTTGAAGCAATATGGCTACAGGTAGATACGGCTAGACCTAAAGCCCATTCTTGTGGGAAGCTGCTTTAGACCACCAAGTGCTAACCTCAAATCAAATCAAATTTTATTGGTCACATACACATAGTTAGCAGATGTTAATGCGAGTGTAGCGAAATTCTTGTGCTTCTAGTTCCGACCGTGCAGTAATATTTAACAAGTAATCTAACAATTTCACAACAACTACCTTATACACACAAGTGTAAAGGAATTATTAAGAATATGTACATATAAATATATGGATGAGCGATGGCCGAACGGCATAGGCAAGATGCAGTAGATGGTATAGAGTACAGTATATACATATGAGATGAGTAATGTAGGGTATGTAAACATTACATAAAGTGGCACTGTTTAAGTGACTAGTGATACATTTATTACACACAATTATTAATTATTAAAGTGGCTAGAGATTGAGTCTGTATGTTGGCAGCAGCCACTCAATGTTAGTGATGGCTGTTTAACAGTCTGATGGCCTTGAGATAGAAGCTGTTTTTCGGGTGGTGTAGGTGTCCTGGAGGGTAGGAAGTTTGCCCCCGGTGATGCGTTGAGCAGACCTCACCACCCCCTGGAGAGCCTTACGGTTGTGGGTGGAGCAGTTGCCATACCAGACGTTGATACAGCCCGAGTGGATGCTCTTGATTGTGCATCTGTAAAAGGTTGTGAGTGTTTTTGGTGACAAGCCAAATTTCTTCAGCCTCCTCAGGTTGAAGAGGTGCTGTTGTGCCTTCTTCACCACGCTGTCTGTCTGGGTGGACCCTTTCAGTTTGTCCGTGATGTGTACGCCGAGGAACTTAAAACTTTCCACCTTCTCCACTACTGTCCCATCGATGTGGATAGGGGGGTGCTCCCTCTGCTTTTTCCTGAAGTCCACGATCATCTCCTTTGTTTTGTTGACGTTGAGTGTGAGATTATTTTCCTGACACCACACTCCGAGTGCCCTCACCTCCTCCCTGTAGGCTGGTAATCAAGCCTACCACTGTAGTGTCATCTGCAAACTTGATGATTGAGTTGGAGGTGTGCATGGCGACGCAGTCATGGGTGAACAGGGAGTACAGGAGAGGGCTGAGAACGCACCCTTGTGGGTCCCCAGTGTTGAGGATCAGCGGGGTGGAGGTGTTGTTTCCTACCGTCACCACCTGGGGGCGGCCCGTCAGAAAGTCCAGGACCCAGTTGCACAGGGTGGGGTCAAGACCCAGGATCTCAAGCTTAATGACTAGTTTGGAGGGTACTATGGTGTTAAATGCTGAGCTGTATTTGATGAACAGCATTCTTACATAGGTATTCCTCTTGTCCGGATGGGTTAGGGCAGTGTGATTGTGATTGCGTCGTCTGTGGACCTATTGGGGCGGTAAGCAAATTGGAGTGGGTCTAGGGTGTCAGGTAGGGTGGAGGTGATATGATCCTTGACTAGTCTCTCAAAGCACATTTACATTACATTTTAGTCATTTAGCAGACGCTCTTATCCAGAGCGACTTACAGTAGGGAATGCATACATTTCATACATTTTTTTTTTTTTTTTTTCTGTGCTGGCCCCCCGTGGGAATCGAACCCACAACCCTGGCGTTACAAACACCATGCTCTACCAACTGAGCTACTTCATGATGACAGAAGTGCTATGGGGCGATAGTCGTTTTGCTCAGTTACTTTAGCTTTCTTGGGAACAGGAACAATGGTGGCCCTCTTGAAGCATGTGGGAATGATTGAATATGTCCGTAAACACACCAGCCAGCTGGTCTGCGCATGCTCTGAGGACGCGGCTAGGGATGCTGTCTGGGCCAGCAGCCTTGCGAGGGTTAGCACGTTTAAATGTTTTACTCACTTTGGCTGCGGTGAAGGAGAGCCCGCAGATTTTCATAGCGGGCCGTGTCAGTGGCACTGTATTGTTCTCAAAGCGAGCAAAGAAGTTGTTTAGTTTGTCTGGGAGCAAGACATCGGTGTCCGTGACGGGGCTGGTTTTCTTTCTGTAGTCCGTGATTGACTGTAGACCTTGCCACATATGTCTCTTGTTTGAGCCATTGAATTGCGACTCTACTTTGTCTCTATACTGACGCTTAGCTTGTTTGATTGCCTTGCGGTGGGAGTAGCTAAACTGTTTGTATTCGGTCATGTTTCTGGTCGCCTAGCCATGATTAAAAGCAGTGGTTCGTGCTTTCAGTTTTGCGCGAATGCTGCCATCAATCCACTGTTTATGGTTAGGGAAGGTTTTAATAGTCACCGTAGGTACCACTTCACCGATGCACTTGCTATTAAACTCGCTCACCAAGTCAGCGTATTCATCAATGTTGTTGTCCGATGCTATCCGGAACATATCCCAGTCCACGTGATCGAAGCAATCTTGAAGCGTAGAATCAGATTGGTCGGACCAGCGTTGAACAGACCTGAGCACGGGCGTTTCCTGTTTTAGTTTCTGTCTATAGGCTGGGAGCAACAAAATGGAGTCATGGTCAGATTTGCCAAAAGGAGGGCGAGGGAGGGCTTTGTATGCGTCGCGGAAATCCGAGTAGCAATGATCCAGAGATTTGCCAGCGCATTCGATATGCTGATACAATTTAGTGAGCCTTGTTTTCAGATTGTCCTTGTTAAAATCCCCAGCTACAATAAATGCAGCCTCAGGATATGTGGTTTCCAGTTTACATAGAGTCCAATGAAGTTCTTTCAGGGCTGTTGAGGTGTCTGCTTGGGGGGGTAGGGTGATGTACACGGCTGTGATTATAATCAAAGAGATTTCTCTTCAGTATCTGGATAAGTATCTGGATAATATGTGTCAAATGCTTGATAATGTATGTGATATCAACAGAGAAGTATATTTTCTGGGTGATTTAAATATTGACTGGCTATAATCAAGCTGCCCACTCAGGAATAAACTTCAAACTGTAACCAGTGCCTGCAACCTGGATCAGGTTGTCAGTCAACCTACAAAGGTATTTACAAACAGCACAGGAATTAAATCATCAACATGTATTGATCATATCTTTACTAATGCTGCAGATATTTGCTTTAAAGCAGTATCCAAATCCATAGGATGTAGTGATCACAATATAATAGCCATATCTAGGAAAACCAAAGTTCCAAAGGATGGGCCAAATATAGTGTATAAGAGGTCATACAAGAAGTTTTGTAGTGATTCATATGTTGATGATGTAAAGAATATTTGCTGGTCTGTGGTGTTTAATGAGGAGCATCCAGACGCTGCACTTGACGCATTTATGAAACTACTTATTCCAGTTACTAATAAGCACGCACTCATTAAGAAAATGACTGTAAAAACTGTTAAATCCCCTCGGATTGATGAGGAATTGAAAAATTGTATGGTTGAAAGGGATGAGGCAAAAGGTATGGCAATTAAGTCTGGCAGCCCAACTGATTGGCAAACGTACGGCAAATTAAGAAATCATGTGACTAAACTAAATAAAAATAAAAATAAACTACACTATGAAACAAAGATAAATTATATGAGGAATGATAGTAAAAATCTTTGGGGCACCTTAAACGAAATTTTGGGGAAAAAATGTCAGCTCGGCTCCTTCATTCATTGAATCAGATTGTCACAGAATAAGTCGTGCAGGAGAGAGATGGACCAAGGCGCAGCGGAAGTGTGGATACTCATATTTTAATGTTCAAAAAAAAGAGCAGAGCATCCACTGAAAAAAAACAATAAACAAAACAATGAACGGTACTCACGATGTGACGTGTGGCAGGCTAAACCAAACAAAGCAGTGCTCACAACAATTCCCCACAAACACACAGACAAACACACCCAACTAATATAGGACTTCCAATCAAAGGCAACACCACACAGCTGCCTTCAATTGGAAGTCCACCCCAATTACCTCTACATAGAAACACCCAACCTAGACAGAACAAAGAAAACCCAACTTCTTCTGCCACGCCCTGACCAACACTTAACACCTACTCCACCTGCTGGTCAGGACGTGACATTACCCCCCCCCAAAGGTGCAGACCCCGAATGCACCTTCAAAAGAAAAAACACAAAACACCCAAAACAACCCGGCAGTCCGGCAACTCTGGACAGTCCGGGCAGTCCGGCAGCTTGGGACAGTCTGGCAGCTCGGGACAGTCTGGGCAGTCTGGCAACTCGGGACAGTCTGGGCAGTCTGGCAACTCGGGACAGTCTGGGCAGTCTGGCAACTCGGGACAGTCTGGGCAGTCTGGCAACTCGGGACAGTCTGGGCAGTCTGGCCACTCGGGACAGTCTGGCCACTCAGGACAGTCTGGGCAGTCTGGCCACTCCGGCAGTTCAGGGCAGTCTGGCCACTCCGGCAGTTCAGGGCAGTCTGGCCACTCCGGCAGTTCAGGGCAGTCTGGCCACTCCGGCAGTTCAGGGCAGTCTGGCCACTCCGGCAGTTCAGGGCAGTCTGGCCACTCCGGCAGTTCAGGGCAGTCTGGCCACTCCGGCAGTTCAGGGCAGTCTGGCCACTCCGGCAGTTCAGGGCAGTCTGGCCACTCCGGCAGTTCAGCGCAGTCTGGCCACTCCGGCAGTTCAGCGCAGTCTGGCCACTCCGGCAGTTCAGCGCAGTCTGACCTCTCTGGCGACTGTTGACTGGCGGGCAGCTCTGACGACTGTTGACTGGCGGGCAGCTCTGACGACTGTTGACTGGCGGGCAGCTCTGACGACTGTTGACTGGCGGGCAGCTCTGGCGACTGTTGACTGGCGGGCAGCTCCTGCCCCGTCACACAGCCCTTGTGCCCCCCCCTATAAAATTCTTGGGGTTGCCTCTCGGTCTCCCAGTCCTTGCCAGCCTTCTTCCGCTGCTTGGTCCTGTGAAGGTGGGGAATTCTGTCACAGAATAAGTCGTGCGGGAGAGAGAAGGACCAAGGCGCAGCGGAAGTGTGGATACTCATATTTTAATGTTCAAAAAAAAGAGCAGAGCATCCACTGAAAAAAAACAATAAACAAAACAATGAACGGTACTCACGATGTGACGTGTGGCAGGCTAAACCAAACAAAGCAGTGCTCACAACAATTCCCCACAAACACACAGACAAACACACCCAACTAATATAGGACTTCCAATCAAAGGCAACACCACACAGCTGCCTTCAATTGGAAGTCCACCCCAATTACCTCTACATAGAAACACCCAACCTAGACAGAACAAAGAAAACCCAACTTCTTCTGCCACGCCCTGACCAACACTTAACACCTACTCCACCTGCTGGTCAGGACGTGACACAGATGGCTCATTCATCACAAAGCCCACTGATATTGTAATCTACTTTAATTACTTTTTCATTGACAAGATAAGCAAACTTAGAGATGACATGCCGGCAACAAACGCTGACACTACACATCCAAGTATATCAGACCAAATTATGAAATACAAGAATTGTACTTTTGAATTGCGTAAAAAGTCAGTGTGGAAGAGGTGAAAAAATTATTGTTGTCTATCAACAGTGACAAGCCACTGGGGTCTGACAATCTGGATGGAAAATTACTGAGGATAATAGCAGACGATATTGCCACTCCTATTTGCCACATCTTCAATTTAAGCCTACTAGAGAGCATGTGCCCTCAGGCCTGGAGGGAAGCAAAAGTCATTCCGCTACCCAAGAATAGTAAAGCCCCCTTTACTGGCTCAAATAGCCAACCAATCAGCCTGTTACCAACCCTTCGTAAACTTCTGGAAAAAAATTGTGTTTGACCAGATACAAAACAAATTGACAAAAGAATTTCAGCATGCTTATAGGGAAGGACACTCAACAAGCACAGCATTTACACAAATGACTGATGATTGGCTGAGAGAAATAGATGATAAAATGATTGTGGGGGCTGTCTTGTCAGACTTCAGTGCAGCTTTTGACATTATCAATCATAGTCTGCTGCTGGAAAAACTTATGTGTATTGGTTTTACACCCCCTGCTATAATGTGGATAAATAGTTACTTGTCTAACAGAACACAGAGGGTGTTCTTGTCACGTCCTGACCAGTAAAAGAGGTTGTTTGTTATTGTAGTTTGGTCAGGGTGTGGCAGGGGGAGTTTGTTTAGAGTGTTTCGGGGTTTGTTGGGCTATGTTCTTTGTTAGTCTATTTCTATGTTAGTTCTAGTATGTCTAATTCTATGTGGTGTTTATTGGGTTGACCTTCAATTGGAAGCAGCTGCTCCTCGTTGCTTCTAATTGAAGGTCCTATTTAAGAGGGGTGTTTTTTCTATGGAATTTGTGGGTAGTTGTTTCCTGTTTAGTGTGTTGTACCTGATGACTGTTTTCGTCGTTCTTTTTGTTCAGTGTTCATTTTTTGTTTAATAAAGAAGATAATGAGCATTCACATTCCCGCTGCGTTTTGATCCAATTCATACGACGCCCGTGACAGTTCTTTAATGGAAGCCTCTCAAATATAATCCAGTTAGAATCAGGAATTCCCCAGGGTAGCTGTTTAGGCCCCTTGCTTTTTCAATTTTTACTAACGACATGCCGCTGACTTTCAGTAAAGCCAGAGTGTCTATGTACTGCGGATGACTCAACACTATACACGTCAGCTACTACAGCGTCTGAAATGACTGCATCACTCAACAAAGAGCTGCAGTTAGTTTCAGAGTAGGTGGCAAGGAGTAAGTTAGCCCTAAATATTTCTAAAACTAAAAGCATTGTATTTGGAACGAAACACTCACTAAACCCTAAACCTCAACCAAATCTTGTAATAAATAATGTGGAAATTGAGCAAGTTGAGATGACTAAATTGCTTGGAGTAACCCTAAGTTGTAAACGGTCATGGTCAAAACATATTGATGCAGTAGTAGCTAAGATGGGGAGAAGTCTGTCTATAATAAAGCAATGCTCTGCCTTCTTAACAGCACTATCAACAAGGCAGGTCCTACATGCCCTAGTTTTGTCACACCTTGACAACTGTTCAGTCGTGTGGTCAGGTGCCACAAAGAGGAGACTTAGGAAAATTGCAATTGGCTCAGAACAGGGCAGCACGGCTGGCCCTTGGATGTAGAAAGAGAGCTAATATTAATCATATGGATGTCAATCTCTCCTGGCTGAAAGTGGAAGAGAGATTGACTTATCACTACTTTTATTTATGAGAGGTATTGACATGTTGAATGCACCGAGCTTTCTGTCTAAACTACTGGCACACAGCTTGGACACCCATGCATACCCCACAAGGCATGCCACAAGAGGTCTCTTCACAGTTCCCAAGTCCAGAACAGACTTTGGGAGGCACATAGTACTAAATAGAGCCACGACTACATGAAACTCTATTCCACATCAAGTAACTGACACAAGCAGTAAAGTTTGATTTAAAAAACTGATTTTAAAAAACACCTTATGGAACAGCAGGGAATGTGAAGAAACACAAACATTGGCACAGACACATGCATGCACACGCACACATTAGCTGCTTTGGCAGCAGCTAATGGGGATCCATAATAAATACACATACAAATACTTCAACTGCTGGCATTTGTTAAAACAGAGCCAGGAGATAGGAAAAGATCTGACCGCATCACACACACATCTCGATTTAATCTACTCTGCCTTCATCCCATAAGGAAGGTATGCATATGGCACAAAAATTCTAAAGAACAACCAATAAAAAACACATTCACTTGTGGCTGTTACTTTATAGATGCATTGTTAAAATTAACCACCCAACTTTCCATAGACCATTAATGCTCGGAAATGTATCATTTCCTAATTACGACAGTTTTCCAGATAACATCCTTCCTTCACAATGCAGGAAGAAAAGTAGCCAGTGGAAAATAACCGTTGTGTTGGTGTAAAAAGGCCGAATCTCCACCATCAGCACCATAACTTAATCCCCCATGCATCCGAGGAATGAAAGGAAGGCGATTGAATTGAACTGTTGCCTGACAGTCATTTAAATACCTGCAGGCTCTCTGAGTGATTGTGATAAATAGCTGCTGAAAGCGTTGACAATTCCTCAACCTCTGTATAATCAGACTTATGTGCCCATCAGTTACTGCTGCCAATCATTGACTAATTAGGTTTTTAATGGGATCTCCTTAAACACACGTACACACACGTACACACACACACACACACACACACACACACACACAGTAAAGAGGCTGCTGTGAATTTGACTAACTTACAGGCCGCTCAGTGGCAAGTACAATTCTGTATTTCATATTACAGTACACCTACTGTAATATAAATATGGTATCAAAGCAAGTACTGTGTAATGACACACAGTACAACACCGTAAAATGTACTTTATTATACTGTAAAAAAGTCAACGCTACCGTAATCAGAATGAATTAAATTAATTGAGGGGAGCGGTTTCTATTTACTGTAATTACAAGTGATTGGTGCAAGCAAGTTGGCTGATAGGTAAAGTGTTTACACGTTACAACATATTAATGAGCATTTTGTGTTTTATATATTTTGCACATCTAAAGGCCTTAACACAGGCTTCCAAACTGTCAGTGACCTACAGGGCAAAACAGACCAAAAGCACATGGCAAAATGCTCAACTTGCTGCCACTCTAATCTGTCCCCTACACATGTTAAATTGATGGAGCACAATAACCACATTGGAGTTACATTGGTACAGCATTCTTACTCACGGGTGCAACAAATATAGCCTCTAACAGAAACAACAATGCCATGCACCCACTAGTGGTCAAAAGGTTTTCAGCGCTCCAAAGATACGGTATGGTACTGTATTCTGTAGGGTGGAATTGCAATACCATTTGAAATACAGCAATATTCCCACAAAACTTTCCTGGTTCGATTCCAGGCTGTATCACAACCGGCTGTGATTGGGAGTCCCATAGGGCGGCGCACAATTGGCCCAGCGTCATCCCGGGTTGGGGTTTGGCCAGGGTAGGCCGTCATTGTAAATTAGAATTTGTTCTTAACTGACTTGCCTAGTTAAATAAAGGTTAAATAAAAATACAAATAAAAATATGTTGAGTTTACAGTATGTTAGGCTATTATACAACCAAGGTAAAGCTGAACCAACTACATCTCACAGGGATGCTTGTGGTTGTTCCCATCTACACACAGAGTGCCTGAAAGGCTGCTTTTGTTCAGTTGTAGAGACAATGGTGATGAATGTCCTTCGTCGCCCCGTAGGAGGAGAGCTCTGCTTTTGTAGACCTGGCAGCATCATAAATCCCTGCCTTTGTGTTGGTGTCACCTCTCTCCTGCCAAAAACACCCCACTGGGCACAGACATCAGTTGAACGTCTAGTTTTGATTTACATTTGGTTGAGTTGTCAACTAACGTGAATTCAACATTAAATCAACACAAATATTTGATTGAAGTTAAAAGTTGAATGAAAATTCCCTTGTCAAGTCCAATCAGTTTTCCACGTTGATTCAAGGTCAATACATAGCTTTTTTTATTACGTGGAAACAATGTTGATTCAACCAGTTTTTGCCCAGTGGGACAGAGAGGAACAAATCAAAGTAGGCCTCATAAAGACAGTGTGTCAGGTTTGACAGCGGAGTTCATTACTTGTGCCCTTTAAATTCTTAGAAAAATAAAAACCTGTTCAGGCATCAGAGACTTAGGAGCAGGCAAGGCCTCTCTCCCACATGCCAAACACTTTGGCTCAGCGCCAGGCCTATCTCCCACGTGGCAAACACTTTGGCTCAGCGCCAGCATTTGTGATACATGTCTGAGCCTGGCATTCAACCCCAAAGAGAAAGGACAAGGCTGGTTTGAGCCTGGCATTCAACCCCATAGAGAAAGGACAAGGCTGGTTTGAGCCTGGCATTCAACCCCAAAGAGAAAGGACAAGGCTGGTTTGAGCCTGGCATTCAACCCCACAGAGAAGGGACAAGGCTGGTTTGAGCCTGGCATTCAACCCCATAGAGAAGGGACAAGACTGGTTTGAGCCTGGCATTCAACCCCAAAGAGAAAGGACAAGGCTGGTTTGAGCCTGGCATTCAACCCCATAGAGAAGGGATAAGGCTGGTTTGAGCCTGGCATTCAACCCCATAGAGAAGGGACAAGGCTGGTTTGAGCCTGGCATTCAACCCCACAGAGAAGGGACAAGACTGGTTGGAGTTTATATTGCAGGGAGGAACTGGACAGGACTCAAACACAAGTTGGTGCCCAGTTTTTGAACCAAAAGGCAGTCAGTCAAATCCAAAAATGAAATTCAAACAAAGTGTTATAAAGACAAGGAGCATTATTTATCCACCTGTCGGTGCCAGGTTAATTTGCCATATCTGACAAAGAGTCTAAATCTGACACTGAGCTTTGGCTAATAAATGATCTCAGTTTTGCAAAGGACAGAGATGGCAGCCATATTTTTTATGTCAACAGTGATGTTTTAAATCACAGCTCCAAATCCAGATCCTCTCAAATCAAGTGTCAAAACACGTCAAGCATCCCATGATCCAGCCAGGGTCCTTTGGAAGCCTCCCAAATGGCACCCTATTCTCTATGTAGTGCACTACCTTTGACCAGGGCGCATGGGGCGCTGGTCTAAGGTAGTGAACTATATAGGGAATGGGGTGCTTTTTTTTGCCTATTGGGTTTTAGATATTTATTGATTTATATCTTCCAGGGTGTGTTTTGACAGGAGAGGCTCAGAGCACATATCGGGATATAAGCCCTAAGGAGGCAGCTGGGTCTCAGAACAAGAATGTCTCATGTTAATCATATTGGATTATCTACTGAGGGAGTGATCTACTGAATGGAAATAATCTACTGTGGAAAAGTGATATGTTGAATGGAAATGATAAACTATTGATTTAGAGAGAAAATTATGATAACTCTTCAAAGTGTTTGGAATGAAAAAGTAAGGAATAATTTGTTGGTTTTGAAGCATGACAACTGCTCTTATTATCCTATTATCCTATCAAGTTCCGTAGCTGCTGGATCTTTATGGTGTGTGTGTACATTGTATTTGTATTTATTAGGGATCCCCATTAGCTGTTGCCAAGGTAGAAGCTACTCTTCCTGGGGTCCAAACACATTAAAGCACTTACATTACAAATAAAACAAAAGATAAAACAGTGCATCATATAACATTATTACACCACTACATATCTAAAACAAAAAATGTATAATACCACCATAAAACAATATTACAATGTACTTGTGTGTAGAGTGCGTGTGCTAGCGTGTGTGCGTATGCGTGTGTCTGTACGTGTGTGTGTGTCACTTCACAGTCTCCGTTGTTACATAAGGTGTAATTGAATCTGCTTTTTTAAATCTGATTCTACTGCTTGCATTAGTTACCTGATGTGGAATAGAGTTCCATGTAGTCATGGCTCTGTGTAGTACTGTGTGCCTCCCATAGTCTGTTCTGGACTTGGGGACTGTTCAGATACCTCTGGTGACATGTCTTGTGGGGTATGCATGGGTGTCTGTACTAGTAGTTTAAACAAACAGCTTGGTGCATTCAGCTTGTCAACACTTCTTACAAAAACAAGTAGTGATGAAGTCAATCTCTCCTCCACTGTGAGCCATGAGAGATTTACATGCATATTATTAATGTTAGCTCTCCGTGTACATTTAAGGGCCAGCCGTACTGCCCTGTTCTGAGCCAATTGTAATTTTCCTAAGACTCCTCTTTGTGGCACCTGACTACACGACTGAACAGTTGTCCAGGTGTGACAAAACTAGGGCCTGTGTGTAGGTGCGTGTGCCTATTTTTCTCTGTGTGTGTGTGTGTGTGTGTGTGTGTGTGTGTGTGTGTGTGTGTGTGTCTGTCTATCCACATGTTCAGATAGAGGTTCTGAGTTAGTTGCTTTGGTCCCAGTCCCAGGGCACAGAGCCAATATTCTGAGAGTTTTAAATAAAATAACTTGTTTTTGGCAAGGCTGTGGCTCGCAAATATTTGCGGAACATGTCATGACTTTCCATTCAACAACAAATTAAGGCATTAATAGAAAAATAAACATGTTTTTTAATGTAAATGGTCATTAACAGGATTTTGCAATCTATAAATACCAAATACTAATGGCCAATGATTAACACAGTGTTAATGTTCCCATTACTTAGTACTGTGGCCACACATCCCTCAAACAAATCCTCATAATGTATTACAATAAAAACACAGATTTTCCCTATACCCATCATGAGATTGCTACAGCCTAGCCTATGAGTTACAGTTTACAACGTAGGTGCACAAGTCGAGAGAAAATGGTGACAGACAGTGACACATTCAATACCGTCTTGCACACTCTTTAAAAAACATTTTTTATAAGGGGTGGATCAGCTTAATATTGTGGAAAGATTGTTGCTTCCATCAATGTAATTGTCTGCATCATTTCCAATCACCCATATATTTTTGGGGGTAAATATATATATCCATACACATATGCATACATACACATACCTATATAGACATACTTACTTTTTTTTAGAATATACCTTTATTATTCCCCGCAAAACCCTACCACCCTTCCCCCAATTGGAGTAAACTAATAAACAATAACACTTAGGCTTCTACCTTCAGTTTATACATCTTATACACATTTTACAGACAATCTATTTTACAATAGTTATATTTTGTTTGTTTTTAGTCCTTCCTCTATTTCTGATGTCCATCCAGTTTGATTTCTATTTGTAACTCTGCTATTTCACAACATTTCTGAACCTATATACATTTTACAGACCCCGTATGTTTTACATTGGTTATCTTGTTATTAGTCCCACCCTTCAGCTCCATTCAACCCCTCCCATCTATCGCTCAACACCATCCATTTTGGATTTCTATTTGCCATATATTTTTCAACTGTGCTGTGATACTTGACAAAAGTACTGAACCTTTCTATTCTCATAGCTTCTACAGATTGTAAATTAAAAATAAACATTTTTGCTAAAATAATTATTATATTATTGATTGATTGACTATGGCTTTTCAAATCACCCAGTATTGCTATCTGCAGCGTTAGTTCTAGGCAAATGTTGCAATTCTTCAGCCATTCCTGGAGCTGTGACCAAAAAACGAGCTACATATGGACAATACCAAAATAAATGATCTAATGACTCTGCCTCCTCACAGCAAAATCTGCAGAGCTGGGAAGATTGTATCCCCCATATATATAACATTCCGCCGTTGTTTTGCGTATCAATTCAGAAACCATGTGCCATGGAATGGGTACATCGAAAATCTCTTCCCAACTATTTAGCAATTTATATGGCACAGCTGTCAGTTTTGGTCCTTAAATGAAATTGGTATATGTTTTTATTTATCACACTTTTCTTTAACCATTTACGTTCTTTAATACAAGGCCGACATACAAGTTCCTTACTTTTTTCCCCTTCTACTTGCCTCTTCCATTTTTGTGTTAATGCTGCAATTAGTTGGTTGTAATTTTGGGTAGAGCAGACATTTCCATATGTCTGTGTTAGCTGCATGTGTGACATAACTCCAACAGTCGTATTCATGATATCATTCACTAAAATTATACATTTTTTTATCAATTAGTATATTTCAGTTTAACCACAATATTTGTTGTATTATTTGTTCTGTCTTTTCAGGTGGATTAAACTGAAATTGCAACCTATTTTCTAAGGCTGGTTCAAAAAACAACAATATTTTGGAGATTATTTCATTTTCAAACAACCAAAAGTGATTTTGCACACTCTTGCCTGCATCTAGCTGATCTAGGGTGTGATCATTAGTCCAACAGTTGCAAACAAGTTTCTTGGACAAATTCAGGTATGTTTATCTCCGTTTTGTTCCGTTTGCTTCCATTTAAGAAACATTTTTCAACAGAATTGGCATAATGAATACACCCCTGAACACGTGCGAACACAGTTCACTTTCATAGCAGCCACATACAAACAGCATGATAATTTTGCACGTTGTATAATTCCTTCCTGCTAATGTCATAGTCAACATAGCTACTAGAACTAACATGTTAGTAAACCCGCTACAATCATGCAGTACAGTGTACAGTGAGCAAGCAGTTTAGCAGGTACACCGGCGGGCCCCGATGGCAATAAATTAATAAAAGCAAAAGCTTACCTTGACTTGGAAAAGTTCCATTATTGGATAGCCATAGCCAGCTAGTTAACATGGCATCCCTCTCTGTTTGAGCTGGGTGTTTCAGTAGGCTAAACCAGCTAGCTGCTTTCACTAGCTAAGTAATTGAAAATAAAAAAAATCCCTCTTTTGCTTCTCCTTAATTTTTGAAGAAATGTATTTGTTTAAAACTGTTCAACTATTGTCTCTGAGTCAACTACTCACCAAATTGTATGCAGTGCAGTGCTAGTTAGCTGTAGCATATTGATTGATCTGATCCTTTGATTGGGTGGACAACATGTCAGTTCATGCTGCAAGAGCTCTGATAGGAAGGAGGACGTCCTCTGGAAGTTGAACTTTCAAAATACAGAAATCATCATTGTATGATGCTTTTTGCATCATATGATGCAAAACACATCCTCCTATGATGCAAAACACAGCCTCATATGATGCAAAGCACAGCATCATATAGGGATTCTTTCTGTCACACCCTGATCTGTTTCACCTGTCTTTGTGCTTGTCTCCACCCCCTCTAGGGTCGCCCATTCTCCCCAATGTATTTATACCTGTGTTCTCTGTTTGTCTGTTGCAAGTTTGTTTTGTTTGTCAAGCCTACCAGCGTTTTCCCCTTGCTCCTGTCTTTTTCTAATTCCTGTTTTCTAGTTTTCCCAATTTTGACCATTCTGCCTGCCCTGACCCTGAGCCTGCCTGCTGTTCTGTACCTTGTCACTCCACCCTAGATTATTGACCTCTGCCTGCCCCGAAACTGCCTGCCGTTCTGCATCTTATGGACTCTGATCTGGATTACTGACCTCTGCCTACCCTTTACCTGTCATTTGCCTGCCCCCTGTTCTAGTAATAAACTTTTGTTACTTCGACACTGTCTACACCTGGGTCTTCTCCTGAAACGTGATAATTTCTTATTTTTGAAAGTTACATATCTTGAAAACTTGATTGCTGACAAGCAAAACATTTTGGTACTATGTCAACAATGGATTAATGAACCAAATACCAAAAGATAGTTTTTGGGTGGGATTTTCCTTTGACATATTTGTTCTATAGCAATCTTTCATGTCATAATGGTTGTTAAGGAACATGTATAACCTGACTTCAATCAACTTTCCACTTTCACTTTGCCTAATTTGCTCAATTATAATCATTGACATGTATATTTATTAAAATGGCTGATACTAGATATGGATGCTTTTGATAGATGACATTTGGATGTATGATTCAACTGTTATGAGAGGAGAAGGTATGAATGCCAGTTGGAGAGTCTAACATTTGGAGTCCTTTCAATTCCTCCACTTTTAGGCCGTATGTGCTAAATGCATGTTGTCATGGATGCAACTGTACAGTATGATTTGATGTTTTATTCAAACTGATTTAAGGAAACTTTCCCAGGTGGAAGTATCGTATATATTATCAATGAGCAATTTTCATATGACCTCTTCCTTTCTTTTGAGTTCTGCTGCAAACTCACTGGATTAAGAATCCTGCTTAACTTTGAAGCTAAAGGATTTCCAAAACAGGGTTTAACTTCAAGGCGTTCTCAGCTCAGGACCATAGAGCTCTGAGACTTTTTAAGGAGGGATTTTCATTTCGCAAATGCTTCATGCCAAATGGCACCCTATTCCCTTTATAGTGCACCACATTTGACAAGGGCCCTGGTCAGAAGGAGTGCATTAAATAGGGAATAGGGTGCCATTTGGGATGCAAGCTAAAAGTACAGGACACTTTCAGACATGGACAGCCAGGCTGATTCTCCAGTCAGGCAATTTATGAAATTGGTTTCTGCATCACTCAACCCATCAGATCAAACCCTTCTTTGATGGTCAATGGGAGAGATAGTCCCTTCGAACAGTCCCTTGTGTATCAAATGTCTCAGAGTTGGAGTGCTGATTTAGGGTCAGTTTAGCCTTTTATATCACATTTAATAAGAATACATGGACAGGGAGGAACTGATCCTAGATCAGCACTCCATGAGACTCTTTGTGAATAAGGGCCCAGATCTTAAACCAGTTAAAAGCTACCCCAATCCTAACTTTAACCATTACTGTAATTGACAAAAATAATACCTTAGGTCAGCCAACTCTCATTGGGCTGAAGCATAGAACAGACTCATTCTTCATCCTAGACTGTCATACTAGGGCCCTGTGTTTTTCACAATTATGTGACATGCCTGGAATTTAACCTTTTTTTAACCTTTTTTTTAAAGCTTTATCATGAAACTGTCCCCTTTTTATGCCAGATGGTCCAGCACCATCCTCAGACAATTGCTTACATAGTCATCCGAATCTCTTCATGCAGTTTGACAACGCAGCTACAAACACATGGAAAACGAGCCGCCTTGCCTCAAATGCTGTTTTTGATGGACATGCTTATGATGCACAGCTTCACACTGGCTCCCAGTATTGTGTTAAATCTCAAATTAGTAGCAGATACATGATGAATGGTTTATGATCAGTACACCAGGTGCCTGACATGTGTTTAGTCCTAATGTTGTCCTCTGGAAGTGGATAATTATGTTTTTTACTGGGCCAGAGAAGATGTGTCATAAGCGTCGTAATGATCGGACCAAGCTGCAGCAGGGATGTGAATCATCTTCTTGATTTATTAAAGAAATGAACACTGAACAAAAGAACGACGAAAAACAGTCCTGTAAGGTACTAAGACTATACATGGAACAACCACCCACAAACACAAGAGAAAAAAAACCACTTAAATATGGCCTCCAATTAGAAGCAACGACAACCAGCTGCTTCTAATTGGAGGTCGTTCCCAAAACTAACATAGAAATAGAAAAACTAGAAAACCCACATAGAAATAGAAAACATAGAACATAAACCAAAAACCCTGAAACACACAAAACAAACACCCCCTGCCACGCCCTGACCAAACTACAATAACAAATAACCCCCTTTACTGGTCAGGACAAGATGACAAGGTTGATGTGTGTGTGTGCGATTACTCCAAAAAATGTGCACCAGATTCATTCATTTAGTAATGAACTGACCAAATTTCCTTTGGTCAAAGAGTTCGTCATTTTGGGCAGAGCTAATAATACCCAGCATGCTTGGCAACCATACATTTGTACATTTTCCATTTACATTTTGGCAATTTAGTAGACACTTTTATCGAGAGCAACTGCATTCGAGAGCAAATGCATTCAACTAAGGTAGATAAGCAACCACATGTAAAAAGTTTGAAAAATTGTAACCGTAATTAAACTGGTCTGTTGGTTAGCCCTGCTGGACCTGGAGCTGGTGGAGTAGCTCATGGATGAGCAAGAAGCAGATGGGAATACATAGTTTAAAGCTTCCTACTGAAGTCTTCACTATATTGACATCATTTGGAAATATAACTTTTGAAAGTAAAGTAATGCTTTTTTAAATGTAGTAGTTGAATGCTAGTTCAAAGAGCTAGAACTGACAAAACATTTTAATTGAGTTAAAACATAATTACCTCAATACATTTAGTAAATCTGACATAATAATTTCTCATTATTATTTCTCAATTTGATTTAATAACACAATTAAATTCAGTAGAACTGTATTAATAATTTCATGTAAAAATAACCTTCTTCTATTAAACAGTAACAGCCAAGATCCTTTTAACTCGTAAGTTCGGATAGCCATGCTTGCTTCGCCCTCATGTTGGTGCTAGCAAGCAGGCTACATAGTTCTGGGTATTAGCAGCCAATACAGGAGGGTCTGGAAGCTATAGTGAGCTTCAATAGGTCAATAGCAACGCAACAAACATTCAGATTTCCCCAAATTTGGTCCCGCCCATGCTTGCGTCGCCCAACGGTTCCTCCGCCCACTTGGTTTCCCTTCATTAAAAATGAATGGGGCTCTGTTGTTTCATCGCCCCCAACGTGCTAGATGGATTTCCGTTGTAACTACTGTCCAAAATGTAGATCCAAATACGATTGTGTGTGTGTGTGTGTGTGTGTGTGTGTGCATGCATGTGCGTGTGTGCTCTGAGGGGTAAGGTCAGTGTGTGTGCGTACTATGAAGGTCACCTCAGAGCCTGACAAACCTGTGCTGGGAATTAGGATGCCGAGGGTAAATAATTGGGGTTCAGGCATGGGGCGCGTTGCTCAATGACATTGTGGTCATATTCTCTCTCTGCTCTCTCTCTCTCTCTCTCTCTCTGTCTGTGTCTCTCTGTAACGGCTGTCTGAGGAAGAAGTGGACCAAAATGCGGCGGAGTTAGGGTTCGTCATATTTAATTACACGAACACTATGCAATTTACAAAAACAACAAAAACTGACAGCCAACACAGTCCTGTCAGGTGCAACCACAATGACAAGCACAATTACCCACGAAACACAAAGGAAATGTAGGCAACTTATGTGTGACTCCCAATCAACCACAACCCTCTACAGCTGTGCCTGATTGGAAGTCACACGGCCAAAATCAATGAAACAATAAAAAACACACACTCCCTTCTGCCACGTCCTGACCCAACTACCCCTCTACTGGTCAGGACGTGACAGTACCCCCCCCCTCAAGGTGCAGACGCCGGGATGCAACTAAAAAAGGAAAACAAGAAAATCCCCAATACCCCAACAAAATTTAACACCTAAACAATAAGGGAGGGAAGGGAGGGTGGCTGCCGTCACCGACGGCACTGTGCTACACCCTCCCTCCCCAACCCACCTAACCTGGAGGTGGCTCAGGTGCAGGACGTGGACCTCGCTCCACCTTCGGCGTCACCCACTTTGTTGGCGCCGATAGCTGCGCCGGGCAGACGGGCCACTGGGGCTGACCCTGGCAGACGGACCACTCTGGCTGGGTCGGAAGACATGCGGGCCACTCGGGCTGGGCCGGAAGGCATGTGGGCCACTCGGGCTGGGCCGGAAGGCATGCGGGCCACTCGGGCTGGGCCGGAAGGCATGCGGGCCACTCGGGCTGGGCCGGAAGGCATGCGGGCCACTCGGGCTGGGCCGGAGGGCAGGAGGGCCACTCGGGCTGGACCGGAGGGCAGGAGGGCCACTCGGGCTGGACCGGAGGGCAGGAGGGCCACTCGGGCTGGACCGGAGGGCAGGAGGGCCACTCGGGCTGGACCGGAGGGCAGGAGGGCCACTCGGGCTGGACCGGAGGGCAGGAGGGCCACTCGGGCTGGACCGGAGGGCAGGAGGACCACTCGGGCTGGACCGGAGGGCAGGAGGACCACTCTGGCAGATCCTGACAGGCCGGGCACCCTGGCAGATCCTGACAGGCAGGCACCTCTGGCAGAACCGGGCAGTCTGGCCACTCTGGCAGAACCGGGCAGTCTGGCCACCCTGGCAGAACCGGGCAGTCTGGCCACCCTGGCAGAACCGGGCAGTCTGGCCACCCTGGCAGAACCGGGCAGTCTGGCCACTCTGGCAGAACCGGGCAGTCTGGCCACTCTGGCAGAACCGGGCAGTCTGGCCACTCTGGCAGAACCGGGCAGTCTGGCCACTCTGGCAGAACCGGGCAGTCTGGCCACTCTGGAAGAACCGGGCAGTCTGGCCACTCTGGCAGAACCGGGCAGTCTGGCCACCCTGGCAGCTCTGGGCAGTCTGGCAGCTCCGGCTCAGGATTCACCAGGCTGGGGAGACATAACGGAGGCCTGGCTCTGGGCGCAGGCCCTGGACTCACCAGTCTGGGAAGACCCGCTGGAGGCCTGGTTTGAGGAGGTGGCACAGGAGAGACCAGGGTGGAGAGACCCACTGGAGGACTGGACCGTGGAGGAGGCACGGGCTTGACCAGGATAGGGAGACCCACTGGAGTACTGGTCCGTGGAGGAGGCACAGGCTTGACCAGGATGGGGAGACCCACTGGAGTACTGGTCCGTGGAGAAGGCACGGGCTTGACCAGGATAGGAAGACATGCAGGAGGCTTGGTTCTGGGCGTAGGCACAGGACGTGCAGGGCTGGGAAGACATGCAGGAGGCCTGTTTCTGGAAGCAGGCACAGTCTTTACCAGACAACCAGCACGCACCTCAGGACGAGTATGGAGAGCTGCCTCAGGTGACATCATTCCCACGACACGCTCATTAGGGCGAATGCCGTACTTTATGCACCACACTAGCAGCTCTCTCCTCTCTCTCTCTCCTAATTTCCCCATTAACCCCGTCACAGTCTCTGCCTCATATCCCTCGCTCACCTCCAATGTCATCCCGACTGGCTCTGGTTCCGACCTCAGCTCCACCGACTGTCCCGTGTGCCCCCCCCCAAAAAAATTCTTGGGGCTGCCTCTCGCGCTCGTTGCGCTCTCTCTCCTCGTAATAGCGCCTCTCCGCTCTTGCCGCTTCAATCTCCCACTGCGGGAGGCGATAATCCCCAGCCTGAGTCCATGGACCCTCTCCGTCCAGGATCTGTTCCCAAGTCCATTGGTCCATCACGCTGTAGTCCTGCTGCTCCTTCCTCTTCCGCCGCTTGGTCCTGGTTTGGTGGGTAATTCTGTAACGGCTGTCTGAGGAAGAAGTGGACCAAAATGCGGCGGAGTTAGGGTTCGTCATATTGAATTACACGAACACTATGCAATTTACAAAAACAACAAAAACTGACAGCCAACACAGTCCTGTCAGGTGCAACCACAATGACAAACACAATTACCCACGAAACACAAAGGAAACGTAGGCAACTTATGTGTGACTCCCAATCAACCACAACCCTCTACAGCTGTGCCTGATTGGAAGTCACACGGCCAAAATCAATGAAACAATAAAAAACACACACTCCCTTCTGCCACGTCCTGACCCAACTACCCCCTCTACTGGTCAGGACGTGACACTCTCTCCCTCTCTCCATGAGTTTACCTAGCTTTACACATGTCCATAATATACCAATCAAACCTTTGACTGGGTTCAGTTCTAAGAGGCTTTTCCACAGTGCTTTTTTATATGGCGAGAACTCCCTTTGTTGGAGAGTGTGACTGTGAGCTGTCCTTAAGTCACTCATGGATCTGAGAATGAACCACCTTTCACAGTCTCACATTATTATGAATGTCCCTGCCTAGGGCACTGTAGGACTATATTCCAGCATGTGGGGTGTTTGTCGGGCTCTGCAATGTCTAGCTCTCACCCCCCCCACCAACCCCACAAAAACAACCCCAAACTTAAAGGGAGGGAAGGGAGGGTGGCCACCATCAACGACGGTCCCTGTGCTACACCCCCCCTTCCCAATCCTACCCACTACGGAGGTGGCTCTGGCTCTGGGCGTAGCTCCCCTTCAGAAGACTCTGGGCTGAGGAGTGTCGCTGGAGGCTCCGGGCTGAGGAGCGTCGCTGGAGGCTCCGGGCTGAGGAGCGTCGCTGGAGGCTCAGGGCTGAGGAGCGTCGCTGGAGGCTCAGGGCTGAGGAGCGTCGCTGGAGGCTCAGGGCTGAGGAGCGTCGCTGGAGGCTCCAGGCTGAAGAGCGACTCTGTAGGTTCCGGAATGGGGACCTTCGCTGCAGGCTCCGTGCCATGGGTCATCACTACTGGTTCCGCGTCATGGATAATCACTGGAGGCTTTGTGCCATGGATCATCCCTACAAGCTCCGGGCCATGGATCATCACTGGAGGCTTCGTGCCTTGGATCATCCCTACGGGCTCCGGGCCATGGATCAACACTGGAGGCTTCGTGCCATGGATTAACACTATAGGCTCCGGGCCATGGATCATCACTAGAGGCTTCATGCCATGGATTATCGCTGGAGACGTCGGACAATTGACCATCATTAGAGGCTTCCTTCGGGGCGCTGGAACTGGCCTCACCGGACTGGGGAGACGTACTTCGGACCGTGTACTCACAGCAGGCACCAGCCTTACCGGGCTATGGTGGCGCACTGGAGGTAGAGTGTGCGGAGCAGGCACAGGGTACACTGTCTCTTGGAGGCGCACTGGAGGTCTGGAGCGCACGGCCTGCACAACCTGTCCTGGCTGGATGGTCACTGTAGCCCGGCACGGGCGGAGCGCTGGCACAGGGCGAACTGGGCTGTGCTGGGGAATGAGGGCTGCCATGCGTAGAGCAGGCGCAAGGTAAACTGGGCCGAGGAGACGCACTGGAGACCAGATCCGTTGTGCCGGGAAACTTCTTCCTGGCTGCCGGCCAACTCTCGCCCGGCAACGCTGCGGAGCCCTTATTGGCCGCACCGGACTGTGCATGCGTATGGGCGACACCGTGCACATTTCTGCGTAACAAGGTCCTTGCTTGATCCGTCGCATCCCCATAATAAGCACGGGGAGTTGGCTCAGGTCTCCTCTCTGACTCTGCCAAACTCCCCGTGTGCCCCCCCAAAAAAATAATTTGTGGGGGTGCCTCTCGGCCTCATGTAGCTCCCTTAATTTTTTCTCCCAGAAACGTTGTTCTGCCTCCCACGTCCATCCTTCTCCTCGGTGCTCCAATCCCCGCTGCTTGGGCCTTGTTTGGTGGGTGGTTCTGTCATAGGCGTCGTAAGGATTGGACCAAGTCGCAGTGGGTAAAGTGCTCATCTTCTTAATTTATTAAAGAAAACACTTAAACAAAATAAACAAACGACGAAACAGTTCCGTAAGGCAACACAGGCTATACAGGAAAACAACCACCCACAAAACACAAGTGAAACAAACACAACTAAATATGGCCTCCAATTAGAGACAACGACAACCAGCTGCCTCTAATTGGAGGTCATTGCCAAAAACCCAACATAGAAATAGAAAACTAGATATAAACATAGAAATAGATAACATAGAACCTAAACCCAGAAACACACAAAACAAACACCCCCTGCCACGCCCTGCCAAACTACAATGACAAATAACCCCTTTTACTGGTCAGGACGTGACAGTATCCCTCCTTAGTCATTACAGCTACACAGAAGAATTCCTGTTTGTTAGTGTGGCTTGCGACAGCACCCACATTTTAGATATTGTACAAATTATTTCAGACACAGTTATTATTATTCTTTACAACGCTACTCCTCTTATCCTGTTTAAGCTAGAAATGCCGTTCAAACTTTAACTGACATTTTTACCACTTTCCCAACAAGTTAGACAAAAAGCTAGCGAGTATGACATCTTTTTCTGCTTCTCTGCTATTCCAATCTGAAGTCAGAAAAAAAATATCTCCTACCGATCTAACGATACAGTTGTTTTAGTAACCACATTAACACTTTTTCCCCAACTTTTTCCAAACCACTGAATTTTTTACTACTTACGCAGGACTTTAGACAAAAACGTATACAGTCTGGCATCCTGGTCTACTTCTCTGCTATTCAAATCCGGAATCAGAACAGAATTATCTTCTACCAATCCAAAGTTACAGCTTTTTGTCTTATTGACTGACCTTCATATGTCTCAAAGTAATGATGGACTGTCGTTTAGAGTGATGAAAAGTAGCTAGCTAACGTCAGCTAACAGCTCTCATGTCTCATCATTGAGCAGCCCAAACGGATATGTTGCTATGTATACACATGCATTTCTATGGCTAAAATGGGCCATGGGCTAGAATGGTAAAAAAAATCTATTTTTTTTACCCATCTCCTCTTTCACCGTTTAAGCTATCAACTCCAAACCAACGTTGAGATGTTCAGACTGACCTTTCTTAGATTGCTTGTTAAAAGATTTATACTTTAAAGACTTTTTGAAATATAACCGTTTAGAATTTGCATAAATTAACATGAGTTTGAATGCAAACCACAGGAATACAGAGGTAGTTAATCAAAATGGTCCTGCTCCTTGGCCAATTAAGCTACAAGACCAACTTTAAAACATTCAGGCTATCCTAACTTCAAATGATTTAAAACTTGTATCAACTATAACTATATAAAGTCTTCAGAGACTACGGTGAACGTTTCATCCCATGTAGGAGCTGCACCTATTTTGTACAGTTCTGGGATAATACTGACTTGCCAAATTTTCGATGTGGAAACTGTCAACTTATTGAGAAATATATGTCTGGGCTGAACATCCAGAGTAAGCAAATTGAGACATTACAGCATATCCAGAAATGTTGATATTGACTGAAACTTGGATCTCTGGGAACATTCTGGACTCTGATATTAATGTTGAGGGTTATAATGTGTTCTGAGCTGACAGACAGGGTAGAGGTGGTGGAGTGGCTATTTTTATAAAATAAAAAAAATGTTTTGTTTCTTTGTTGAAATCCATTTCCCTTGCCAAAAACTGTTGAGCCACTATCTTTAAGCCTTTGTCTGGGGAAAAATGTATCCATAACTGTTATACGGATCTACCGTCCTCCCCTGGCTAACCTTTGTGCACTCGAGGAGTTAACTAGTTTGTTGTCTTCTTTTACTAAATCAGAAGTTATTATCCTGGTTGACCTAAATTGTGATTGGGAAATGCAGGCTTCAAACAATCTAAAAGACGTGTAATGATCTAAACCTAACCCAGCTGGTGACTAAGCCTACACGGCCCAACCCTAAAGATCCTTCAAAGTTAACTCTGATTGATCTTATTTTAACAAATACACAAGAGAAATATGTTTCTACTGGTGTCTTCGCCCAAGACATTAGTAACCATTGCCCAGTTGTTTGTGTTAGAGATGTGAGAATTCAAAAATCTGAGCCTCATGTCATCACAAAGAGGAGCTTTAAAAACTTATTCAGTGAACAGGCTTTAATAAATTATCTTTATTTTAGTGACCTTGATTGTATTTCAGCTATGACTGAACCTGATTGAGCTTTGAGCCTTTTGATAGATGTCTTCAATACTATTAGGGATAATCATGCTCCCTTCAAAAAAATAAGGGTAAAAGGTAGATTGAATGCCTGGTACACTCCGGAATTATCAGAAGTCATTCATAAAAGAGATGATGCTTGGGTCAAGGTCACGAACACAGGCTTAGGCCTGGACTGGCAAGCTTTTAAGCAACTGAGGAATCATTGTGTAAGACAAATCAGAAAGGCTAAATCTTATTATTATGTAAACGCTCATTCGGATTGTAATGGGAACACGGCTAAATTCTGGAAAACTGTCAAATCCTTTTCTTTGAAGGCTTTTAACAGAAAAATATGTCAAATCAAATCAAACTTTATTAGTCACATGCACCAAGTGTAGACCTTACCGTGAAATGCTTACTTACAAGCCCTTAACCAACAGTGCCGTTCAAGAAGAGTAAAGGAAATATTTACCAAATAAACTAAAGTAAAAAATAATAAAAGGTAACACAAAAAAAAAACAGTAACGAGGCTATATACAGTCCTGGCTGCTTTGCTAGCAATAGACAACAAGAAATCCACAGGGGCCGACCAATTGGATCCTGGTCTCCTTAAGTGTGCAGTGCCCATCATTGTTGGCTCAATAACCCACATTTATTATTTTACATTGTTATCAGGAAATACTCCAAAAGTATGGAAATCAGCTCTTGTGCTGCCACTCCATAAGGACGGAGATAGTAGCTTAGATAGCTTGATCCTTGGTAAATGTACAACTTTGCTCTTTTTTTATCTGAGAAATGTATGAATGTAAACCAATCAGGGTTTAGCCCTGGGTATAGTACTATGACAGCATCCACATTAGTTGGTAATGATCTCCTCAATCCTTTAGACACTAAAATGAAATGTGCTGCTTTGTTTGTGGACCTGTCAAAAGCTTTTGATACTGTTGATCATGCTGTTTTATTAAATAAATTATCCTTGATAGGCCTGAGCTCTGACACCTGTTCATGGTTTCATGATTATCTTAGTGATAGAACTCAGGCCATCGTGATTGATGGGTTAAGTCTGAATTTCTTGAAGTACATAAAGGTGTACCAGAGAGGTCGATTTTGGGACCTGTTCTCTTCACTATTTATATAAACACCATTGGTCAATCTGTTAAAAATTGTACATTTCATCTGTATTTGGATGATACTATTATGTATGCTATTGCCCTGACTGTTGATCTGGCTGTGTCAAAACTACAGTCAGATTGTATAGCTACGCAGGAATCCCTTGCTGATTTAAAACTTGTGCGGGAAAAACAAAATACCTGTTGTTTTTAAACTCTCATAAGAGTGTTTCAGATTAACTACATGTTCACTCATTAGATGGTTCTTCAGTAGAATGTGTTTCCGCATAATAAATACTTAGGTATTTGGATTGATATGGATTTGACGTTTAAAAAACATATAGATGAGCTGGTTAAGAAGCTAAGATTTAAAGTTGGCTTTTTCTACAGAAACAGATGGTGCCTTTCTCTAAGCAGTAAAAATCAGATTATTCAGAATGTAAGGACAGACGCTGGGAGACGAGAAGCAAGTACAGGGAGTGAATATTTCATTAAAAAACAGACAGGAAACAAAACATGAACAGCGTATGGACAAGGGACACATAACGACATTAATGCTGACACAGGGATCAAACTGAGGAATAGACAAATAAAGAGGAGACAATCCATAAAATGATGGAGTCCAAGTGAGTCCAATGAAGCGTTGATGCGCGTAACGATGGTGACAGTTGTGCGTAATGATGGGCAGGCTGGCACCCTCGAGCACCAGAGAGGGCGAGCGGGAGCAGGCGTGATAGTACCCCCCTTCTACGGGAGCCACCCGGCGTCCCACCTAGGCGAGCCTGAGGGGCCGGCAAAGGCGTGGGAGCCGGATGAGCCGTGGGAGCCGGCTGAGGCGTAGGAGCCCGACGAGCCAGCTGAGGCATCCCTGGTTCCATCGACAGCGGAACCCGGACCTGACGTCACCAACCCCCCCCCCCCCCCCCCCCCCCAAAAAACTCTGATTTAATGAATAAACAGACAGGAAACAAAACACGAACAGCGTCTGGACAAGGGACACATGACAACATTAATGCTAACACGGGGATCAAACTGAGGAATAGACAGATAAAGAGGAGGCAATCAATAAAGTGATGGAGTCCAGTTGAGTCCAATGAAGCGGCTGATGCGCGTAACAATGGTGACAGGTGTGCACAATGATGGGCAGCCTGGTGCCCTCGAGCGCCAGAGAACACAGTCTACCTTTCTATCTGTTCTTGATTATGGTAATATTATTTATCAAAGTGCAGCTCCTAAATTGGAATTGAAATGGTGCTCCACCAAACTGGAAGTCTTCCGACTAGCTTGGAAAGACAGTACTGTACAATATCGAAGAGCCCTCACTGCTGCTCGATCATCCTGTTTTACTCACCTAATTGAGGAGAATAAGAACAATCCAAAATGTATTTTTGATAATGTTGCAAAGCTAACTAAAAAGCAGCGTTCGACAAGAGAGGATAGGTTTCACTTTTTCAATGAAAAGATCATGATCATTAGAAAGCAAATTACGGACTGCTCTTTGAGGAGGTCAGAGACCTGGCCATGTGGTGCCAGGATAACAACTTCTCCCTGTATGTGATCAAAACAAAGGAGATGATTGTGGACTACAGGAAAAGGAGGACGAGCATGCCCCCATTCTCATCAACGGGGCTGTAGTGGAGCAGGTTGAGAGCTTCAAGTTCCTCGGTGTCCACATCACCAACAAACTATCATGTTCCAAACACACCAAGGCAGTCGTGAAGAGGGCACGACAAAGCCTATTCCCCTCAGGAGACTGAAAAGATTTGGCATGGCCTCCGACCGCAAGGCACTACAGAGGGTAGAGCGTACGGCCTAGTACATCACTGGGGCCAAGCTTCCTGCCATCCAGGACCTCTATACCAGGCGTTGTCAGAGGAAGGCCCTAGAATTTGTCAAAGACTCCAGCCATAGACTGTTCTCTCTGCTACCGCACGGCAAGCTGTACCGGAACGCCAAGTCTAGGTCCAAAAGGCTTCTTAACAGCTTCTACCCCCAAGCCATTCGACTCCTGAACAGCTAATCAAATGGCTACCCAGACTATTTGCATTGCCCCCCCCCCCCTTTTACACCGCTGCTACTCTCTGTTTATTATCTATGCATAGTCACTTTAACTCTACCTATGTGTACATATTACCTCAATTACCTCGACTAATCGGTGCCCAAGCACATTGGGACTCTGTACCGGTACCCCACTGTATATAGCCTCACTACTGTTATTTTACTGCTGCTCTTTAATTATTTGGTACTTTTATTTTTAATTTTTTACTTATCTATTTTTTTACTTAACACTTATTTTTCTTACAACTGCAGTGTTGTTTAATGGTTTGTATGTAAGCATTTCACTCATGTGACAAATCAAATTTGATTTGATTTGATCTGCATATTTCTCCAAAGCTCAGTTGTCCCGAGTCTGCACAGAATTACGAGGACCTAGGATCCATGGAGACACTCAAGTTTTTAATCCTGTATCTCTTGACACATTCATGAAAATAGTCATGGCCTGCATACTGGACCTTATTCCAACTAAACTACTGAAAGAGCTCCTTCTTGTGCTTGGCCCTCCTATGTTGAACATAATAAATGGCTCCCTGCCCACCAGATGTGTAACAAACTCACTAAAAGTGGAAGTAATAAAGCCTCTCTTGAAAAAGCCAAACCTTGACCCGGGAAATGTAAAAAACTATTGTCCTATATCGAATCTGCCCTTCCTCTCAAACATTTTTGAAAAAGCTGTTGCACTGCAACTCACTGCTTTCCCGAAGACAAATAATGTATATGAAATGATTCGGTCTGATTTTAGACTGAGATTGCACTCGTGAAGGTGATAAATTACCTTTTAATTGCGTCAGACCAAGACTCTGCATCTGTCATCGTGCTCCTAGACTTTAGTGCTGCTTTTGACACCATCAATCACCACATCTTTTGGAGAGATTTGGTCTACGTGGACAAGTTCTGTCCTGGTTTAGATCTTATCTGTCGGAAAGATATCAGTTTGTCTCTGTGGATGGTTTGTCCTCTGACAAATCAATTGTACGTTTTGGCATTCCTCATGGTTCCGTTTTAGGACCACTATTGTTTTCACTATATAGTCTACCTCTTGTTGATGTCATTCGGAAATACAATGTCAACTTTCACTGCTATGCGAACGACACACATGTTTCGATGAAACATGGTGAAGTCAAAATTGCCTACCCTGGAAGCCTGTGTTTCAGACATAAGGAAGTGGATGGCGGCAAATGTTTTCGTTTTAAACTTAGACATAACAGAGATGCTAGTTCTAGGTCCCAAGAAACAAAGAGATCTGCTGTTGGATCTAACAATTAATCTTGATGGTTGTAATGTCGTTTCAAATAAAACTGTCAAGGACCTCTGCGTTACTCTGGACACTGATCTCTCTTTTGACAAACATATCAAGAATATTTCAAGGACAGCTTTTTTCCATCTTCGTAACATTGCAAAAATCAGAAACTTTCTGTCCAAACATTATGCAGAAAAGCTAATCCATGCTTTTGTCACCTCTAGATTAGACTACTGAAATGCTATACTCTCCAGCTACCCGGGTAAAGCACTAGAATCCTGCTAGAATCCTGACTAGAACCCCAAAATGTGATCATATTACTCCAGTGCTAGCATTGGCTTCCTGTTAAGGCTAGGGCTGATTTCAAGGTTTTACTGCTAACCTACAAAGCATTACATGGACTTGCTCCTACCTATCTCTCCGATTTGATCCTGCCGTACATACCTACACGTGCGCTACGGTCACAAGGCCTCCTTATTGTCCATAGAATTTCTAAGCAAACAGCTGGAGGGAGGGCTTTCTCCTATAGAGCAACATTTTTATGGAATGGTCTGCCTATCCATATGAGAGATGCAGTCTCGGTCTCTACCTTTAAGTCATTACTGAAGACTCATCTCTTCAGTAGGTCCTATGATTGAGTGTAGTCTGGCCCAGGTGTGCGAAGGCGAACGGCAAGGCACTGGAGCGACGAACCGCCATTGCTGTCTCTGCCTGGTCGTCTCCCCTCTCTCCACTGGGATTCTCTGCCTCTGACACTAGTCACTGGCTTACTAGTGCTCTTCCATGCCGTCCATCACGTCACAGACGTGATCTTCCTGTCCGGTTTTGCGCCCCTCGGGCTCATACAGTGGAGGAGATCTTCGTTGGCTATACTCAGCCTTGTGTCAGCGTAGTAAGTTGGTCTGTTGATATCCCTTTAGTGGTGTGGGGGCTGTGCTTTGGCAAAGTGGGTGGGGTTATATCCTGCCTGGTTGGCCGTGTCCGGGGGTAACGTCGGACAGAGCCACAGTGTCCCCCGACCCACCCCTGGTATCAACTTAAACTCTATTAATTAGCATAAAATAACCCACCAACAGCAACTCTTGAACCGTTGAAGCTAGAGACACCAAATGACGTAAATGCAAACCAACTTTCACATGTTCATGCTATTCTAACTTAAAATTCCTTAAAACGTTTATAAACTAAAACGATATACATTTGCATAAATTAGCATAGAATGACCTACCAACAGTAACTCTTGAACCGTTCAAGCTAGAGACACCAAAACAACTTCCACATGTTCAGGCTATCATATCCACTGACACAAAAATACTTTTCAAGAGCTGAAGCAAGTCACATAATTTTTCTTCATGCAAAATTAACATCTAGTTTACAAATGCTATTTAATAAACTGCAGAGGGATATAACAAAATGCAGAATCAATGACTTCACTTATTTTGATAAACAACATGAAATAACTTGTCTGATTCAATAAGAAAGCTAAAGTTATATATGTGTTTTTTGGTTGTTGAGTCAATTAGAGTTAGACCATGCCAATTTTAAGTTTATCTTATAAAAAAAAGAGATAATAATAATAATATAATAATAATATACAGTTGAAGTCGGAAGTTTACATGCACCTTAGCCAAATACATTTAAACTCAGTTTTTTACAATTCTTGACATTTAATCCTAGTAAAATTATCTGTTTTAGGTCAGTTAGGATCACCACTTTATTTTAAGAATGTGAAATGTCAGAATAATAGTGGGAGAATGATTTATTTCAGCTTTTATTTCTTTCATCACATTCCCAGTGGGTCAGAAGTTTACATACACTCAATTACTATTTGGTAGCATTGCCTTTAAATAGTTTAACTTGGTCAAACATTTCGGGTAGCCTTCCACAACCTTCCCACAATAAGTTGGGTGAATTTGGGCCCATTCCTCCTCACAGAGCTGGTGTAACTGCTTTGTAGGCCTCCTTGCTCGCACAAGCTTTTTCAGTTCTGCCCACACATTTTCTATAGGATTGAAGTCAGGGCTTTGTGATGGCCACTCCAATACCTTGACTTTGTTGTCCTTAAGCCATTTCGCCACAACTTTGGAAGTATGCTTGGGGTCAATGTCCATTTGGAAGACCCATTTCCAACCAAGCTTTAACTTCCTGACTGATGTCTTGATGTTGCTTCAATATATCCACATAATTTTCCCACCTCATGATGCCATCTATTTTGTGAAGTGCACCAGTCCCTCTTGCAGCAAAGCACCCCCACAACATGATGCTGCCACCCCCGTGCTTCACGGTTGGGATGATGTTCTTCGGCTTGCAAGCCTCACCCTTTTTCCTCCAAACATAAGAATGGTCATTATGGCCAAACAGTTCTATTTTTGTTGCATCAGAGCAGACGACATTTCTCCAAAAAGTGCGATCTTTGATCCCCTTGTGCAGTTGCAAACCATAGTCTAGCTTTTTTATGGCGGTTTTGGAGCAGTGGCTTCTTACTTGCTGAGCGGCCTTTCAGGTTAGGTCGATATAGGACTCGTTTTGCTGTGGATATAGATACTTTTGTACCTGTTTCCTCCAGCATCATCACAAGGTCCTTTGCTGTTGTTCTGGGATTGATTTGCACTTTTCGTACCAAAGTACGTTCATCTCTAGGAGACAGAACGCGTCTCCTTCCTGAGCGGTATGACGGCTGCGTGGTCCCATGGTGTTCATACATGCGTACTATTGTTTGTACAGATGAACGTGGTACCTTCAGGTGTTTGGAAATTGTTCCCAAGGACTTCTGGAGGTCTACAATTTTTTTTCTGAGGTCTTGGCTGATTTATTTTGATTTTCCCATGATATCAAGCAAAGAGGCACTGAGTTTGAAGGTAGACCTTGAAATGCATCAACAGGTACACCTCCAATTGACTCAAATCATGTCAATTAGCCTATCAGAAGCTTCTAAAGCCAGGACATAATTTTCTGGAACTTTCCAAGCTGTTTAAAGGCACAGTCAATTTAGTGTATGTTAACTTCTGACCCACTGGAATTCTGATGTAGTGAATTATAAGTGAAATTATCTGTCTGTAAACAATCGTTGGAAAAATGTATTGTGTCATGCACAAAGTAGATGTCCTAACCGACTTGCCAAAACTAGTTTGTTAAAAAGAAATGTGTGGAGTGGTTGAAAAACGAGTTCTAAAGACTCCAACCTAAGTGTATGTAAACTTCCGACTTAAACTGTATATATGTGTGTGTGTGCGTGTGTGTTATTTCAGAGTATTTAGGCAAGTTAACTGACTAACTGTTCAATTGCATAGCTGGGATGCACATTGCTCAGTTAATAGACAAGCCAGCTCAACTTCAGGGCGGGCTTTCGCGCGTGAGGAGCAGCGGGTGAGAGTGGAGGAGAGGGAAAAGCAGAGCGCGCGGCCGGAAAAATGTGGGGCTCGTCCTAAAACCTGACGTCAGCAGGCACGAGCTTTAATAACATCACCAGTCCCAGTCCCAGACAGTGGTCCTCGCGGAGGAGATGACAACTAGAAGATTGCCTGGGACTTGTGGAGTGCGAAATATTTTGTTTTTAGTAAAGGAATAATTCTGGGTTCAATGAATTTACAATACCTAACCAGTGATGAGCTGGCTGCTAAAGTGGATTCTTATAGCAGCAGGGATTCAACAGGTGAGAAAGTGCCATTATAATACTTTTTTAGCAACACATGGTTTAATCCTTATTTACCAAATCTATTTCTTTCTGAAGTGCCAGATCTGATTCATGATTTCTTTAGAATAGAATAGTATTATTGATGCTTCCAGTAAATTCGCCGTGTATTCACAAGTTATTCCTCCATTTGTTAGTTGTACTTTACTGCCACCATGTGGTTATGTGGAGTCATGTTTTGCATTTTACTCCAGTTTCAAGAACTTCTTGGACAGTACTGTAATAGCATGGCATCAACAAACATCAAATAGTATGTTTCTAGTTTAATTTGGCCCTATCCGCCAAGTTAGGAGAGGTTTTTCATTAATTCAATACTTCACACGTTAAAACTGCTCACACAGTCTCAAAATGTCAGGCCTCAAACATAAGTTATATCACTCACACTCAGGGGCGAAAATCTGATATCAACTTTGGAGGGGACAATTACATAAAATTTTCTCAAGAGCAATTCCTGAGGGGGACACCAAAAGTAGTGCTGTAACACATAGCCTACATTGTAATATGGTAAATGTATATTGAGGAACTGAAGAAATAAGGTGTTTGCCGTACTCCTAACTACCGGTACCCAAAACTACACTACTAATCACAACAGCAATACCATTGCCTTTAACAAATCTTAGTTCAGTCACCAGTTTAAGTTGAGAGTGGGGGCTATCCATGGCATTTTCCAATTATGATCCTATATTACAAGTCAAAAAAATGGAGAACCTTTCATAATGTTGCCAAACAAAGACTCAACAAACTTACCTGAGACTCCCTGTCTCTGCCAGTCTGTCCCTGCATATCTGTCCCCAACTCTGCTGTCTGTGTGCCATCTGTTGCCTGCTCTGCCTAATGACATCATTGTGAAACATTTCCATTAGAATTTCATTTCTTTCTTATGAACATTTTATCAACTAGTCTTTGAGATATTAGGCTACTAGGGTTCTTACTTTGCGTTTTGGTGTACTGAAAAATACTCTGATGTCCGTCTTTTATTTTTCTGCCATTTTTCTACCTGGCTGGCTGGCTGGCTACACACACACACACAGTGTGTAGGTTATTTACAGTAGGAGATGGGCTTCTATCATCTTATCTTTTATCATTCTATTTGGGCTTCGATCTAAAAGGTAGCTAGCAAATGTGAAACAGATTAAAATGACAAGAGTTGACAGCTGTATGAGTTCACCATTTACACAACATATGCTGCAACCTTTTGTAATTTTAATAGTTTGTTTCATATTGGCTGGCTTCCAACAATAGCTGAATTTGCAAAGCTAGCGAGCGCCAATTCCGTTTCAGTGGTGTTTGCTATAATCTTTGCTACCCGGGTTAAATAAAGGTGAAATAAAATAAATAAATAAAAGTTCCCTTGCGACAATTTAGCTTTTGCAACGAGACCATTAAATATATTTAAGACAATGGTAGAAGACCATAGTTCTGTTCAGTTTGGACTTCAGTTTATCGCTAACCTTATCGCAGGGACTTTGAAGCACTAACTTACATCATATGCATGCTGATCTTGGAATAAATTGACGATAGCAAAGATTCCATCTTTGACGAGGCCACATAAATGGAATAGGTACCAGCTAGCTTAATAGTTAATATTTGCGCGCTAGCTCTGCATATTCAGCTAGTGTGTGTGCGCGATTTACTGGATTAACCTCACTTCAGTTACGTTTATTGAGTGCCTTTCAGACAGTAGATACGACCCCTCTGTTACCTTGCCAACTAAGGAACTGGCAGTGGATCAAAACATTGTGAGGCAATGGGTGGGGGGGTCGCAATCTTTTGAAACTTAAAAACGCACTATTAAGTGTCTATAATCAGCACAATTGCTTTCATTGCATATTATTAATATTTTTTAAATTACATAGTTATGTTTCAGTGATATATTGGGGGGGACAAATCATATTTTTCCAAGGATGGGGGGGTCGTGTCCCCCCCGTCCCCCCCGGGATTTCCGCCCCTGCTCACACTGAATCTAAATGGGAGAGAAAAAACAACTGCTTACACAAGGAGATGAAGGTGAGAGTCTATGATGCTCTATGTTGATTTGACCAGAGTTGTGCTCATGGTCTACCCTCAACATTCAGCTTGCACTTTCTCAACCTGACAACAGACTGCATGTGTGTCACAACATTGGTCATTTCACCCAGGTTTGGCAGGGGTTAGAGGTCAGATCAGTTGAACACTCCACATCTGTGGAAAGAAAGTTCCAAGTTTCTTATCTGACCTATATGGCAGTATTGTCAAGGTCACATTAGATGTCAGTCAAGATATTTGATAAACCATTTATCACTTTTTTCATTCCCAGATGCCCAAACAGCATTTGATGTTATATGTCTGCTTGACATTGGTCATAAGGTCACACAAAGGTCACACAAAAGGTCAAGGGGTTATAAGTCTGAACAGGTGATGGTATTCACAGTAATCTCAATAGCAGTTTTGGCTGTCTAGATATGATGGGGGTAAGGAACAATAAAACTTTGTATACACGTACATAAACCGACAAGCACAAAGCTTCTCAGCTCAACAGAAAACCCAGTTCACATTCATGTTATGCAATATGCATATATATATGGATTTTAATAATTTTTTTTGTACTCTCTTCATCCAATTTACGTTCATTTTTAGATGAAAAAGCTACATGGAGACGATAAACTGTTATGGTCATGATCAGTTGTTGTCCGTGTCTTTTTCATTACCTTGTGAAACACCCCCAGAACGCCCTTTAATGCTAAAAGTGACACGTAGGCTGAATCCCAAATGGCACCCTATTCCGAAATAGTGCACTATATAGGGAACAGGGTGCCATTTGGGATGTAACCGTGTTCTCTGATGTTGTTGTGTAATGACTGAGCCTGATGACAGCTGACTACTGCTTCAGCGGCAGATCCCCTGGGTACTGGCTCTCTGGTACACCCATGATTAAATCTCATTTATCTGCATTAAACATCCTATGCGCTCAATGGATTTACTATTTATTACTATAATTATATTTGAAAACCGTGAAGGCAACTGATGGGCTGCCAAGAACAAGCTTAGGAAAACAAAAATAACATGATTAAGGGGTCTTTTTCACATTTAATTAATTGCAGATTAATTGTGTCTGTATTACCTACCTGGATCAGAAGCTCTTTGACTTTTAGGATATTAATATAAACATGTTGATGTTGAAATGTAATTAGAGAGGTTTAATACAGAATAAGAGCCTGCAGTAACCTGCATGGGAATCTCCAAGAAAAGTTCATTTGGCACTGTTGGTCGGCCCATACTGGAGGTAGAGGTTGCTGCTATGACAGCATCAACATTAGTTACAATTGTTTTCATTGAGACGGTTTCATGGACACAGATTAAGCCTAGTCCTGGCCTAAAAAGCCCTAATCTGTGTCTGGGAAACCAGCCCCAAAAAGTTCCCTACAAAAAATCTGTTTGTTGAAAGTTCAGACATCAGAAATGAAAGTTTGGCCCTCAGACATTAGGCATAAAAGGCAGGGCCAAAGTAGAGTGTCTCGTTCACAAAGTATGACATTTTAAAGTAGGCCATTTGGCGATCTGGCTACTCCATGTGTAATAATGGGTCATGGAACACTCTGTCCTGACTCACACGAGGAAGTCTTGCTCTTATAATGTGAGGCCAAGACTGAGAATCATTTTTGGAGTTATAAATACTGAGCCAGTTTGAGCCAGCGGACGAGACAGTTTCCTCTGTAGGGACTTCAACAGTCTGGATCCAAGACCAAACGCCATTTGTTTGGTTGTAAAACTCTTCCTAGTGGTTTGTTCAGACAGCACATCTGTTTTGAGTGCTTTAAAAAAAGGGGTGATTTTCATTTGATCACACACACAAAAATGTGGTTTCTGATCTTGGCATAAATATATACAGTTTGTACAGGCAATATTCATGGGGTGAAATGTTGGACACGTTTTATTGTATTGTCACGTCAGCTGTGAAAATACTTTTATATGTTCAAAGAAACTATGAAAAATGGCCTACAGGCAGAATATTGTGTAGACAGGGGAACAAAAAGTACTTTGACTAATCAGTGTCATATTGATGAAATCATTTTGATTTCATATTCTTTCTTTTACCTCCCTTACCCTGTTAATCAACCTTGTTGTTGTTGTACAATCCGAACAAGAAGGCCAGCCAGACCTTTTAGCACATTCAGGAGGTGCAACACTTATCTAGCCAAATAGGGGATTTGGGTCTATTAGTTCTTAGGCCAATATAGGACATGTTGGAAATAAAAAAGATTAAGGACATGAAGCTAATTACAACATTGATCCTTGGGGCAACAGCCTATTATTCCCCTGTAACAGTTGCTACGTCAACTTAGCAACAGTATTTTGGGTGGCACTTATATAATGTGATTGTGATACAGGTGATCCACGTGCTAACAAGTACATGTGCTTCACAGGAGGTTGGTGCCACCTTAATTGGGGAGGACGGGCTCGTGGTAATGGCTGGAGCGGAATAGAGGAACGGTATCAAACACATCTACTCCGTTCCAGACATTATTATGAGCCATCCTCCCCTCAGCAGCCTCCACTGATTGTGCTTTTAATTGTCCTAGACATGGAAACCTACACAGATAACATACTGTACATCTTTGGTGCTTTAGGAATGTCTGTTCTCTACTTACATGGTTAATTGTGTTACCAAAAGTCATAGCGTTTGACCATAGAAAACTACAATATGTATTATGTATATCAAAGTGCATAACACTAACTCCTCCCTGTCCCTCTCATCTAGGCCTACTCCCAGACCCAGAATTCCTCTGCCATGCTGCCCCTAGCAGAATCCACAGACCTAGAGCCATACAACCGGACCCAGTACTGCCACTGGCCCTGTGAGTGCTCCCTGGTCCCCCCTTCCTGCCCTTCAGGGGTGAGCTTGCTCATGGATGGCTGTGACTGCTGCAGGGCCTGCGCCAGGCAGGTGGGGGAGGAGTGCAACGAGGCAGACGCCTGTGACTACCATAAGGGACTGTACTGCGATTACAGCTCAGACAAGCCGAGGTACGAAAAAGGAGTGTGTGCATGTAAGTGTCATTTACCACACATACTCTAACCTACTAAAGACACCAATCATGATTAAAGGAATAATCCACTCAAAAACTATATTTTGGTATTTGTTTCGTTAGTTCAGTGCTGATGCAGTCCCAAAATATTTTGCATGTCAGCAATCTGGTTTTCAAGATATATCAAATTGTAACTTGCCACATTTTCATGATGATGTGGCAAGTTACAATTTGCTTCTTGAAAGTACTATATATTGAAAACCTGATTGCTGACATACAAAACATTTTGGGACTGTATCAGCAGTGGACTAATGAAACAAATACCAAAAGATAGGTTTCACATTCATTTTACCCAATGTCATGACATGTTTGTTTTTGTTCAGATAACACTAAAAACATAGTCTGCTACATTACATTGTTATCATTACCTTATTCACTGTGTATCTCTCTGTGATGTAAGACTGCTGTCCTGACCTTCTTTGCCAGATATGGTTGGCACGGGCTGCGAGCATGACGGTGTGATCTACCGGAATGGGCAGAGCTTCAAACCCAGCTGTAAATACCAGTGTCTGTGTGTGAACGGGGCCATCGGGTGTGTGTCCCTGTGTACAGACTCCCAGCCCCCCCGGGTTTGGTGCCAGAACTCGAGGAGGGTCAAGATCCCCGGACGCTGCTGTGAACAGTGGATCTGCGACGAGCCCAAGAAGGGGAGGAAGACTGCTCCAAGACATGCAGTGGAGGGTAGGACACAGATCCATCAATCAATCAAACAATTGATCATGCAATCAATCAGTCAGTCAGTCAATCAATTAATCAGTGGTGGCTGGTGTCACTTCAAATAGGAGTACAGGCTCATTGTAATGGCTGGAATGGAATAAATGGAACCGTTTCAAACACATTGTTACCATTAGTGATTGAGAAATAGTCCATGTGTTCAATACCATTCCATTCCAGTCATTACATGGATAGAGTCCCGTGTATTGAGAATTTTTTTACCACTAATAACCATGGTAATATTGAGCAATTCTTTGAGAATTGTGAAGCAAAATAGTTTGAGGACATTGCTTCATAGTAGTTGACAGGTAGTACTGCTGTTGCAGCAGTAGTTGTGTGGGATCTTTCAACACTATCAGCGGTGGACTAGGGTGTGAATGTAGGTTGTTACTCCAGGGGGGAGAAGGGTGCAGCTGTGTGTAAGAGAAGACCAAACTCTTTTCCTGTACACTCTCTCGCCCTCATTCTCACTGTTACTTTTAGGTTGTTCCAGTGCTCAACGATCTTGTCCAGTAGTGTGCAAAGCCAAAAGGGAACTTAGATGTACTAGAGCAAGTCCATAAACAAACATTGACAGTAGAATGGCCTTACTGAAGAGCTCAGTGACCGTTCCAGCAAGTCAGTTCGTCAAATGTCTGCCCTGCTAGAGCTGCCCCGGTCAACTGTAAGTGCTGTTATTGTGGAGTGGAAACGTCTAGGAGCAACAATGGCTCAGCCGCTAAGTGGTAGGCCACACAAGCTCACAGAACGGGACCGCTGAGTGCTGAAGCGCATAAAAATCATCTGTCCTTGGTTGCAACACTCACTAACTACTTCCAAACTGCCTCTGCAAGCAGCATCAGCACAAAAACTTTTCATTGGGCGCTTCATGAAATGGGTTTCCATAACCGAGCAGCCGCACTCAAGCCTGAGATCACCTTGCGCAATGCCAAGCGTCGGCTGGAGTGGTGTAAAGCTTGCCGCCATTGGACTCTGGAGCAGTGGAAATGCGTTCTCTGGAGTGATGAATCACGCTTCACTATCTGACAGTCCAACGGACAAATCTACCTGCCCCAATGCATAGTGCCATCTGTAAGGTTTGGTGGAGGATGAATAATGGTCTGGGGCTGTTTTTCATGGTTTGGGCTAGACCCCTTAGTTCCAGTGAAGGGAAATCTTAACGCTACAGCATACAATGACATTCTAGACGATTCTGTGCTTCCAATTTTGTGGCAACAGTTTGGGGAAGGACCTTTCCTGTTTCAGCATGACTATGCCCCCGTGCACAAAGCGAGGTCCATACAGAAATGGTTTGTCGAGATCGGTGTGGAAGAACTTGACTGGCCTGCGCAGAGCCCTGACCTCAACCTCATCGAACACCTTTGGCATGAATTGGAATGCTGACTGCGAGTCAGGTCTAATCGCCCAACATCAGTGCCAGACATCACTAATGATCTTGTGGCTGACTGGAATCAAGTCCCCGCAGCGATGTTCCCACATCTAGTGGAAAGCCTTCCCAGAAAAGTGGAGGCTGTTATAGCAGCAATGGGGGGACCAACTCCATATTAATGCCCATGATTTTGGAATGAGATGTTTCACGAGCAGGTGTCCACATACTTTTGGTCATGAAGTTTATGAGTGTATTAGGTCCAGTTTTGATGAATAATGTCTATAAAGCACTTCTGTCACTGCCCATATTCAATTGTATTCTCTCTCTCTCTCTCTCTCTCTCTCTCTCTCTCTCTCTCTCTCTCTCTCTCTCTCTCTCTCTCTCTCTCTCTCTCTCTCTCACTCACACACTTCCTCTCTGCCTGTCTCTGTTGACATAGTTGTTCCTGTTGAGGCGAAGGGCCGTAGCAGGAACTGTGTGATCCAGACAACCTCCTGGAGTATCTGCTCTAAGACTTGTGGTCGAGGTCTGTCCCTGCGTGTCTCTAATGCCAACGACAGGTGTGAGATGGTAAAAGAGTCCCGCCTCTGCAACATACGGCCCTGTGAGGTGGACATCACCAAGCACATCAAGGTACATGTACAGAGTATGTGTATGCATACACACGTTTACACACATATATGGACACGGACACACATGCATGCATAGAGGTCAAATGTTTGTTTGTTATGATTTCTATATTGAAGAGTTCACATTGCTAAAAAGACCACATTCCCAAGATTCTAGGAACATTACAAAGAAAATATCAATAGCATTGATTTAATCATTTAACTTGTCCTCTTTCTCTCTCTTATCTCTCAGCCAGGGAAGAATTGTATGAACATCTACAGAGAAGAGCAGCCAAAAAACTTTACCATCTCAGGCTGTGTCAGTAAGAAGTCATACAGGCCTAAATACTGTGGGGTCTGCGTGGCCACGGACCATCGCTGCTGCATTCCCTACAAGTCCAAGACCATCGACGTGGAGTTTGTGTGTCCCAACGGGGCCGTGTTCACCTGGCAAGTCATGTGGATCAACGCCTGCTTCTGTAACCTCAGCTGCAAGAACCCCAATGATATCTTCGCCGAGCTGGAGAATTACTACGGCTACCCTGAGATCGTGAACTGAGACATTTCAATATAAGCCATATGCTTATTATGGGCTCTATTTAATCAGATCTGCTTAGCCAACATCCGCATAGCGGTTGTTTTGATGGTGTTAGAGGTGGAACTGCTTTAGAGCTGTCAATCCACAAGTGGCTCCCGGCATTATACCTAAAGCGGACATTGCCATTGGCTGCACGGAGTCACATGAACAGCCACTGGAATGTGAGATGTAATCTACACCTCAATTATGATTATATAAATGCGTATTATTTAGTTTAATGATTTGAAATTTGAGCGTCATTATTTCTATATAGCCTACACTTTCTCCTTCTGAACTTCTAACAGGAGTGTGGCGGGTGTGGATTTGTGACAATGGTCGCATGTGTAGCTGCTCACTGATTTGCAGTTCGACCTCTGAAACATCCACTATGCAGGTGTCTGCTATCGCTGGTTAATGCCTGATCTGATTGAATCTAGGCCTAAGCCTCCATCTACCCCTATTTTCACTTCCTTTTCCCTTTCTCAATGTTTTTTGGTTTGTCAGACCTTCAGAAACTCTGTTATATGTGATTTTATTTTATACATAGAGGCCGGTATTCAATCTAAGGCACGTTTTAGAACAGCGCTCCATACAGAAGACAGTCCGCCTTTTAAAGGCAATTTCCCCGGCATTCGCAGAGATGGCATTCAGTCTCTAGATCGTCCATTGGCTCGAATTCCAGACAAAGTATTTTTCTTACAAGGGGATCTTTCTTTAGCTTTTTTTCCTATTGGAAAAATGTGTAAATCAATGTTTTTGTGTTTTTTAAGCTCATCTTTATGGTCTGTATATGGTTGCTTTCGGAAATAGTTTATTGACTTACAAGTAAACCAAGTGTGTGAAATATTTTAGTTCTAATTTATTGAAGTACATTTTGAATACTAAATGATTGAACAAATTGTTTGTCATACAGGTATTTTTATAGTCACAGTAACAAGTTTCATGAAATCTCGTTCATGCTCATGTAAAGATTGATTTGATGGCGTGGCTCTGAATTGAGTAATGAGTAAGAGATGAAGTGAGATGCTACTATAGAATGCATGTGCTATATATATGGTTAAAGATCCTGTGGAATCATTTGATCTTACAATCATTCAAAATGACGACAACACCAGGACAAAAAGTTATAGGTTTTTAATAAATACAAATTGATATGCTATATTTAATGCTTCTCATCTACAGCATTAGGCAGTTATGTATCTTTATAAAGCGATGGAGGCCGGTGTTCTACAAAGCCGGCAAGTGTTGCTGTCGTGCACGTAAGAGTGGGAGAGGGTTTTTGATAAGCTCTATGGCTAACTGGGATCTTTATATTACATCATGTGGATCGGCTTGACTTTCTGAAATCCATCACAATAAAGGAGCCTTAATAAGTCAGAGGGTTTCCATGGCACATTATCTTTGTTCTGCCGTGATTGCATAGAAATAATCATTTACATACACAAGAAGAAATATCCAGAAGAACAATTTTGCCTGAAGCCATGATCTGTTAATAAAGCAACAGTATGTGTTTGTTTGATTAATGAAAGGATCATCTCATGAAATGTTCTACAATACATCCAGAAGAATGTTAACTTTAGATGAAACAGACATCCTAAAAGAGAGGGATCCTTACAGGAATGTGTTGTGTGTACATGATTCTTTTCAATTCCCTCCTTTCCAAAGTTTCAAAGACGAATAGCAATTTGAGAAGATAAAAAAGACGCCATATATATGTTTTTTTTTATCCACTTGCCTACCTATTCTTACGCCACTTATCTCCTGTATCCCACAGTACATTAATCATAACATTGAAAAGTTAACGATGAACAATTAGAAAGTCATTTAGTCAGGTACACATTTGAGAAAGCTGTATCATATGTAATAAAGAACTATAGACAACAAAAAAACAAACAGAACTGTCATGATGATAGATTTAAACAAACTGCTGTATTAAGTACTGGTTCTGCAGCCACAGCTTTCTCCCACATTCTCCGTTGCGCTGTGTTACTCTGCTGCGTTGCCACTAACAACTAGATATTCCACCTGACTCGGCAGATGGGAAGGGATCCGTTTATTTCAGAATACGTTTTTCCCTCTAAGGAATTTCCTTCACAATGCAGTAGTATATACTTGCATAGCCTTACACACACAACCTCTTCGCATAACTCTTTGGCATAGAGACATTCTCTAGTTGTGTGTTTGTAGGTGTGGTTAGTGGCAGCGCAGCAGGAACCAGGGGGCCAGAGGTTAAAGGTTGAGTGTCATGTAAGGGTCATCTAGCAGGACACTTCGGTGGACTTGAGCGCGGTGCTGCTGTTCGCTGTGCCTTCCATACTGTCCGTGTGGGAGCGGCCGCGCTTCTCGTTGGTGTGAGACCGGCTCCTGTTTCCCTCGTTGGTGTGAGACCGGCTCCTGTTGCCATCCATGGAGTGGATGCTGGAGCCGGATGCAGTGCGAGAGCGGACCAGTCTGGTCATGCTGGCGGCGGGCACTGGGGAAAGGAGGAGGAAGAGCAGACAAGGTTCAAGATCCATTCACACACTGTGTTTATGGTCAACTGAATTCTGATTGTGTGCAAAATATTTCATATTTATATTATATTTATATTTCATAATCATTATAGAACAGGTTAACTGGCATCCTGTTGTTATCTGAAGGTGCAGTTACTAATCTCACCCACCAGGTGGCAGGCAAACTCATTCTTACAGGTTGACGTGAACACCCACGTTTATTTTGCAAACAGTAATAGGGTAACCAGACTTTTATGTTTCTACATAGTTAATTAAATACTTGTTAATATAATTACTGGTCAGTGTTGGTTACACAGAGAGTGTTTGTTGGAGTGTGTACTTACTGTAGCCCATTCCCTGAATGAAGTACTTGAAGGCCTCTGTCAGCTTTGCAGGCTGTTGAGTGAGCAAAGGAAAGTTAGCAACTTGTTTCCCTGGTATTATCCACATAATGACATATCAACCGACAGATTCATGTCCTATCCTACAAACTGTGATAATGAGAGGCATATGTATGACAGCTGTTGTAGCAGCAGGTGCTGAGCTGGGTATTAGCTCTCCAGACCCGACGTTATGTGCCTCATTGCTACTGTCACTAATGCTCTTAAATCAAGCTGCCGTTGTAATAACCCCCTAATGATTATCCCTTTGCCACCCCACCTCACCTGCGTGAACGCATTAACATGTTAGAAACGCACCTGGTCAACCATGGGCAGGCCTCCGCAATCCGCCATCTGGATAAAATACAAATAAAGAAGGTCATGAGGTTATTGTCCGTTAGCACGTTATTCAGGAGGGCAGAGTTAAGGTATCAGGTCAGCAGTGGTACGACATTAGTCACCCCCCATTACACAAAACAGCCTCCCATTTAACACTTCCTCAACGTGAAACAAGTGTTTTCCATCAGCCTCTGGACAGTTAACAGTTTAGCGGCTGCAAAACGTGCTCATTTCAGGGCTTTACAGAACGCATTAGGTCACAGCCAGGGGCGTGAACGTCATAGGTAGGCCAGACAGGAAGGATTGTGACCTGGGTCATGTTTATCAGGAACCAAACCGAGGTAAACAAACTCAAACAGAGAGGGCACTAGCTGGATTTGGTCCAATAAGAAACAAAAATGTTCCATTGCAAAACGTTTTCCATTACGTGCCTAATGAACAGACCCTGGAGGCTGGGTACAGCAGCATAGCCTCAACCTGCAGTCTCAGGGGTCCAAAGCAAGGCTAGTAAATCAGTCACCAGGTAGTTGCTGAGCTCCTGGAAGCTCATCAGACTGCCTAGCCAATATTATGACCTATTATTAGCAGGAGGTAGATTGTAGGGGGCCACTCACCTTGAGCAGTGTGGTCTTTGTCGGGTCCAGCTTAGTATTGCACTCTACCTGTAGATGCACAGTACAGAGTCTAATTGAGCGACTAAATATTTACCCCAGTAGAGAAATAAATAGGTAACTGGGGGAGTAATATTGTATTGCTAGAAAAGCTTTTGTGGTGTTTGATTTCTTTCCCTTTTTTGTCCCATGTTTAAATCCTAAAAGTTTTAACCTTTGTTAATATCTTGTTGGGTAGGTTAGGGCTCTCCAACCCTGTTCCAGGAGGGCTACCCTCTTGTAGGTTTTAACTAACCTGATTCAGGTTAGGTGCGCTAGATTAGGGTTGGAGTGAAAACCTACAGGACGGTAGACCTCCTGGAACAGGGATGGAGAGCCCTGACTTAGATGAAAGGACAACACATGTTCTTAGGAACCTAGGGACTAAAGACCAGAGGTATTACTGTTAATGATTTGTTTATGACCGTTAGGATTACAGTGTGTATTGGGACTTACCACAGCGTCAACAGCCGGAGAGCTGTCTCCTACCACCAACAGAGAAGGACACCTGAGAGCAAAACATTAATTGCTATTTTGATACGCGAGGCTTATTTGATTTAATAGAAGTTTGGTAATGCTTAGGTTGTGATGACTGTACTGATATAAGTGTGATGCATGTGACATCCCGGCAACTTTGAGAAAAAAAACACTTTATATCGGAGTTGTCCCTGTTGACGGTCTATGCATATTCATGAGGCTAGCATAGCATCTCACTCTCCATTGAATACAGGCAGTTGACGTCAACACCCATCATCGAATATTCAAGAAAATATTCAAATTACGAGATGTATCCACCAATCCGAAGAGAGGAAAAGGAAGGAGCTTGACAGCCCGCCGTTCCGCTCTGTGGTCAACGAATCCCATTGTTAGGGCGGAGACTAGCATCTTGTCATTATATCCATATGTGGTTATAGTACTACAGAGACAGGAGTTTTTCCCGGACCGAGTAACCACCAGACCAGGCTATAACTAGGGCCCAGAATTTCCAGGTCAGGGAAAACTCATGGCTCTAGCAATATGCCATGTGGGATGATTGAGGTATGCTGAAAAGTCTGAAGGTTTGGAACTCACTTCAGGGTTCTGACGGAGACTTTCCCACCAGGAATGGGCCTCTCAATCTCCAGATCCCGCCGGCTGAGAGGGAAAAAGGTGGGATATCAGTGAGGCCCAAGCTGAACATACTGACATTTTACAAATATAATATTACATATATATGTTTATTATCTATTATACATATGTAATAACATATATTGAAATATTATAAATACATAGATAAGATACAGTATGGGTCTATAATGAATATGCATGCATCCTCTGGAGGACTTGTAAGACACGATTATGTATATTAAATATATACATGTTTATGTGGAGTCAAAGGATGTTAATGGTAATCTGTGTTATTCTCCGCAGTGAGGAGTCTAGTGTATTTACATGTTGTAAGACTTGATTAAAAGGGATACTTTGGGATTTTGGCAATGAAGCCCTTTATCTAGTTCCCCATAGTCGGATGAACCCATGGATACCATTTGTATGATTATTCTCTGCAGGAGCCCGGTGTAGTTACCTGTTGTAAGCTTTGACAAAGTGGTGCAGGTTGTACTGGTTCATGTCGTTCATGATGTGATGGCGGTAGGTGGCGATAAGATCATGGTTGTTGGATATTTCCTCCTACAGAGACAGAAATAAACACCTATTCAGACTCTGTGACCTAGTGACAGTACTGCAACATGTAAGCCTGCCACGAACTGTCCTATATCCATGTAGCCAATAATTGGAATAGATTCAATGGGATTATGCTGATGAGATTTGCAGTTTCAATCACTGTCTATTTTGGTGCCCACTGCTCACCTTTCCGAAGAGATGGCCGATGAGCATTTCGGGCAAAGCAGTGACCTGAAAAGAGATTGAAAAGAAGATTTGTCTATATTTTTTCATGGGTCAAATAGCAATCATATACATAGCTACGTTAATACTGTATAAACAAGCTACGTGACAATGTTGACAATCTAAAAAGGGCTTTATAAATCATCAAAGTTGATGGATTGTTGTGGATTTGTGGTTGTGTGGAGATGGTCCTGTATAGTACCTTGTTTGCAGCCCAGTCCATCCATCCCTCAGCACAGTGGTTGATGTTAACCAGAACCAGGCCTTCCACCAACGCTGGGTAGTCCAGCTAAAAACAGATACAAACATTTGGTCAATGACTTCGTAATGGTGAAATTATACAAACAGTGCTCATTGAAACCTCATAGGGGTCCATTTCATTCACTATACTCATTGAAACCTCAACGTTTCGTAACAGAGAGAAGTTAGTTATGGGTCAGTTAGGAGTTAAAACATTATTGGTATCCCTCCATCATCTGGGTTTCAGCAGATTGAGACGGAGTCCCTACAGGTGCGGGTGTTTTGGTACGGAGCCAGTCTACAACATTTCCAGACTCTCAGCAGCAGGCTAAAGCAATAAACAGGACTGTTCACCCAAAATCAGTACAGCATCACTGGGAACATTAATCTACTAGAACTTCTAATCCCGGTTTGATTAAAACTCTTCATAATGAACCAAACTTAAGAATAATTGAAAGGGGAAGGTAGGAGGGAGGAGGGCGTCAAACTCACAGCGAATCTTGCCAGGATGTAGGCTCCAGCTCCGACGGCTATTCCAATTATGCTTTTCAGGCTGTGGTTAACAAACAAACAGAATATCATCAGAAGTTTTTGGGCCAATGGATGAGGGCCTAAGGCATCATGGTCTTTATTAATAAAGCATCTCAAAACAGGAGTTCTCTTCATTATGATCTAGAAGGCAAAACAGCACTTCTAATCTGAGACACTATGAATATAGATCCCGAACGGTAAGTAGCATGACATGCAAAATAAATTGACACATACATGTTATTCAATCATTGCACCCACACTGCTCGCGAGCGTCTGCGTAGCCAGGCACTAAAATGGAACTTGGTTCTATTTGTGACGCTCGACGCAGTGCAAGTCCCTCTTCTCCCATCTCCTCATTGGTTTTTAGGAGCATATACCCACGTGGGTGATTGAAAGATGAACTGAGGTCCACACTCCAGTGGTAATGCACCTTAAAGTTGGTTGCAAACCGTCATATAAAGTCCAAAGAAGAAGAAGCCTGAAGGAGGAGAGATTACTAGAAACGAACTCGGTTTACCGTTTTATCTGTGGATTAATTGTCGGATTAGAGGACCTTAGAGGACCTTGTGCAACAGCAAGCTAGCTAGCTAAATTTCTATAAATGTTTAATGCACGTGTCCTGATCGCGTCTGGTGTGGGTGGACAAAATCAACATGTACGCGAGTGGTCTGGTCAGCATTTCAGCCCTATGGACTGGGGTTCAAATGTATGAGGAGAAATATATTTCATAATGAAAATATTTGATCAATTTCTAAATCTTATAAAGTCCTTGTTTGGACTTACCCAAAATGCTTGAGGACCAGGGGGAGGGACTCAGACAGCTGATCCATGGAGGGGTACTCGTACCTGGAGACAAAACAACAACGTCAGGGTTAAAGTACTTCCATTATCAACACTTTACAATGCTTCTTATCACTGCCCTCCATATCTCCATTCCATCAACAGCCTCATACTGGTTTCTCCTATCCTTTCTTCACTTTGATCATCTCTCCTATTCAGATCAAAGGGGATCTGGACTCAAGATGCAGACGATCATAAAAATGAAGCACCAGAGCAATCAGGTAAAAAAACTATATTCACCTAACAAGCAAATGATTTATCAAGAGATCAGTGTAAATGGGCCACAACAGATCTAGATGCTACAGTACAGAGGTCAAAGGGTGACAGATGAACAGGTTGGCCTACATTTGGTGCAAAGGTGGCAAGGTGGTCAAGTGGTCTAAGCCGCTGCCTCCAGAACTCATACCGCTGCAGCATGGGTTTGAATACGGCCCAGTGCCATTTCAGCCCACTCTCCTCCATCTTTCCTGTTTACATCTGTCCTATCCAATCAACAACAAATAAGATAAGGCTAGGCGACTAGGCTCACCCAGTAGAGAAAGTGTTGGCCCCCTCGTGCTGCCCAGGGGCATCGACGTGGCACACAGCAAAGTGCTGCATGATCTCCTGCATGTCCTCATGCTGGAACATGGAGTCAAAGCACGTCTTGTCTGAAACATGGAGATCCGGTACAGGATGTTAGTGAGGAGGCTGGATCTCACATGATTTGTGGATGTCAGATGTCTATCACGGTGGCCACTGTGTGCTTCTTCTCAACTTTCAAATGTATCCATTTATTTAAATGTTCATCTTTATTTAGCCAGGTAAGTCATTGAGAATCAATGATCTTTTACAAATGAAGTAAATTCACTTTTCATGATGTTGACTAGCCGTTATAGTCAATGAATAGACGTTCTCATTCTTAAACGTAACAATACCAAAGTGCATGGGGACATTAGTCTTACATTGAGGGGTGACATCAAATCCATTAACTAGGATGGGATGAATGAAGCATATGGGGCTTACGGTTCAGTCCAATGTCATGGAAGGTGAGGATGACGGGCCGGTCTCCTTTGGGCATCCCCTTCATGGTGCAGTGGATCCTTCCATGGGGAGTCTCCACATCGTGCTCCTAAAGATGGAATAAACCACGGTTAGCAAATAGGGGTACCACAGAACTCTGTTCAACTTTATAAGAAAATATTCAAACATAACAAAGAAAAAACAACGAAGAACTCTACTCGACCTGGACAAGGTAAACCCTAAGCGAAACAGAGTTGAACTGCACCAAGGTATCCATGCTTAGCAGAGGATGATAATCCAGAACACTGTTCAAGAGCACGAAGCTCATGTTGTCAGCTTTGAAGATGCAGAGAAAACACTTGAATTTTCACCTGAATGAATCACTATGGATTTAGTTTTTACCTTCAGAATCACTTGTTTTTAACTTGGGCTGCATGTATTTTCTCCAACACAACACATTGTAATCAGAATACATCCAAACAGACTTATAGTTCGCTCTGACTAAGGGGCAGCAGGTAGCCTAGTGGTTAGAGTGTTGGGCCAGTAACCAAAAGGTTGCTGGATCAAATCCCTGAGCTGACAAGGTAAAATCTGTTGTTCTGCCCCTGAACAAGGCAGCTAACCTGCTGTCACTGTCAATAAGAATTTGTTCTTAATTGACTTGCCTAGTTAAATAAGTAAAAAAATGATAAATTACCAAAATGTAAAGGCTTCATCAAAAAGTTCCATTGAAAACAAATGTATTCTACTTTCAGTGAAACAGACAATTGGCTCATGCAAAAGCAGTTAGCCTTTCTGCATTCAGTACGTTCAGTTTCTCAAGGAGTCATCATCAGAGCATCTGGCAATAATGTTTTAACAATGACCAACAATATGATTCAATCCCACATGATTTCTGACTGATGCATATTACTACCAAAGGACCATCAGTCCATCATGTTTTTCACAATCAGAGATTGTTTATTTCAATCCCACAATAGTACAGAAGAAAAGATAAAGGTAAACAAGCCCAAGACGGCCTATCAAAGCCCACCATCAATTATTCCATAACAGACAGAGATCCAACAGTACTTACAGAGGTTTCAATCTCAGCAACAACACTCTCCATGTCCGAATCCCCCTCAAGAACCATGTTTCCTCGTGGCTTTTGGTCACCCGTACTGAGTAGTAAACGGAGGTAGTGCTCTGAGCTATAGATCCAATTGAAGGTAAGCTTCTGTAAAGGTCTTTATGAGGGGACTTGTCTGAGGGTTGTGTTTTATACCCCTGGTACTTACTACTCTGCATAAGCCCTGGCCTCCCATGGTGCTTTGCAAGGTGGTCAAAACAAGATAATTCTAGCTGAAGAGATCCCTAAATTGGATCAGCACAATGTCCGAAAGTGGGGCAGCATGGGATATTTAGTGAAGAGTAGTGCAAAGTGAAGAGTAAGCAAGCCATCAGATCAATGGGAATACAGTATAAAAGAGCAATGAATAACTTTTAACCCAGTTGCCAAAATATCCGAATTTGATGACATATCAGGCAGTCAAGAAAGAGAAAAATAAAGACATTTTTTGTAATAGCACTGGCATAATCATATCTGAAGCCTTTATGGTGTTTAAAGTCATTCTGTTAGGTATGTCTGTGTGGCAATGTTTCAACAGATTGAAAACTAACTCAGTATCGTTATGAGATACCGTACAAATACATTGTTTCGTGTCTCAATGTTATCAGTGTGGGGAGATTATCTTTAGTCTACTATTCCAAGGATAAGATAGATTATTGGCTCCTAGGTGCAATTTTGTTTGCGGCACGTTCAATTTCATAGGCCTAGCCCACTAGACCTACTGATACTGCAAGTATGAGTGGTTACCAATAAAATAATATTGCCACTGGAATAGGGGAGGAATCCTGATGTCATAAACCCCATACACTGACCAAAACAACTCTTACAAGGAAGGTAGTTAGGTCCAGGTTAAGACCCTGAGGAGTTGTGTCCCAAATGGCAACCTATTCCGCACATAGTGCATACATTTTTACCAAATGAATTTGGGCTCTGGTCAAAAGTAATACACTGCATTGGGAATATGTTGCCATTTGGGACGCAATAAGAGTCAACGATGTAGTCAAATCCAGTTCAACTAATGCTTCCCTCCAGGTTCACATAACCTATTTACATGACCTGAGGTAGACATCTGACGGCAGTGTCGTCTAGGTAGCTACGGCTTATTTGGTGGCAGTTTGATATAGACACATGCTGAGCTAATCTCATTGAGTTAGCTAGAGGAGGGGGGAGAGGAGAAAGGAGGAGAAGGGATACATGTGTAACTAGTGTGCCTGAGCTTAAAGGGGGGAGGGGGAGGCAGCCTGGGAACAGGACAGGTGGCTGAGGTGTCCCTCCTCTACCTACGTCAGTAGGGCTCTAAGACACAAAGCGATATTAAACGCTTGCCCTGGAAACCTGAGTTGACTAATCCCAGTAGGCGTGAGGGTCGGTTTGCACGAGATGGTTAGCTGCAGGCAAAATCCCTCTACTGCCACCCCTGACAATTCACAGGTCAACATACAGTATAATCAGTTTCAGGATATTGGCATGTGGTCGGATGTTTAAAAGGTACTTTGACAAGTTAAGAATGAAAGCCTTGATTGTTAGGTACTGGGTTCCCAGTGGTGCAGTCCAAGGTCCTGAATGTATGTAGTTGGCATGCAGTTGGTATGTAGTTGGTATGCTGCTGGCTGTATGTCAAGTCAACATACACATTCATACTACAGTGTGCTCAAAATGTAATTATACTTTTCCCTCTTTAGATTACACAAAGGGCTACAGATAAAACAGTGCAGTAGTCATGTAACGTCATCTGTCAGTATCAAGAGACCTAAATGTATGCAAAACTTCCACCAGAAACACCTAAGTACTGCATTTACATTACATTTTAGTCATTTAACAGACGCTCTTATCCAGAGCGACTCACAGTAGTGAATGCATACATTTCATTAAAAAACATTTTTTCCGTACTGGTCCCCCGTGGGAATCGAACCCACAACCCACACGGGACCCGTGTGGCTCAGTTGATTCATCAATAATTTTCCTTTCACATTACTAAAATATCCCAACCTAATCCATGTGGGCATTAATCTGACCTCTCTACACTGAAACCTGTGGATTATGTCAACATTTGTAGCTTTTGATGGATATCTACGTGTGCACCATAGGGACATACCTTTATCACAAGTTGTGCAACAGCTGCTCTGAGCCCCTAGAAATGACAGAGACAACGGTTATAGAGAGTGAAGCTTTGCCAATAAGATATGATGAAATAGAGAATATATGTAATTGTCCTATGGGCTGCATTGTGTTTTAAATATAAAGAAAGGTATCCATATAGGACCAGTATCACATGTCAGACTGTTCCTGACAGCTAAACAGTCAGCATTTATCTATGGAGTTCAGTTCTCATATAACCAAGTTTCAACATTTTGCTCAGACAAATAAACCATTGTCTATAGTACATGCAAATCAAATGTATGATCATAGTAATGATCATGTGTTTACTTACTGGCAATTCCCTGTCAACAAGCAGAGGTGCTTTTGGCGCAACTTGGATGTCATCCATGTCTTTCAGTTGAAGAAGCCGAGAGAGAGAGAGAGAGAGAGAGAGAGAGAGAGAAAGGACTGTTATTCAGATATACGCTGACTGCTTCAACCAGTGGTGGAGCGTTCCTCTTTGAGAAGTTTGAGAAGTTTCATATTACAAAACACACATACCTTTCTGATCCCTGTACATTTGTTTTGATATCATGTTATTACGTTAATAACTTAACACTGAGAAAACAAGACTGGTGCACTCTCGTTCAACAGTGCATTTGAGTATTTTCAGATACACTTGGAAAGTACACTGTATTTCCTAATACAGTCCAATACTACTTGTCTTTTCAAATAAATAATACCTAAATACTTACTTCGAAATAATTGAAAAGTTATTAAAAATATATATTAAAAGAAATGTATAGCATTTGAATCCAGGTCTGGATGGTATAGGTACCATGCATTCCTTCCCAACCTTTGTATGATACTTCTACGGATCTAAACGTCTCCAAAACAACTTGAAGAAGGGAACTTCACCAGGTGGTTTCCAGGAGTTGTTTACCAGGAGTTGTTTACCAGGAGTTGTTTGCCAGGAGTTGTTTGCCAACCTTCCACTGCACATAGTTAGCCATGACCACCTGATGACTAAAACAACATCCATGTTGCCCTCTTGTAGGGATTGATGTATGACACTGTTTTAAGACTAGAACACTAGCAGTACACCAGGCCCTAGCTATAGCTACAGTTTTCAAAGCATTTTAAACCAGAATGAACTCAAATGAGAGTCGCTACGGCTATTTCGACAGAGGGAGGGAGTGGGCGAAAAATTCAATCAAGCTGCTGTCTAGAGATCATGCTGCTGTGGATTGTGTGGCTCTGCTGTGCATGCAAATCAAATCAGATGGTAAACAGACAGGGTCTTTGTGTCCAGCAAGGCCAAGGCAGGACAGGCAGTCGAGGCAGGGCGGGCAGGCAGGCAGGCGAGGCTGGTAAAGGAGTCAGGCTCTTCCTCCATGGCGGGCTTACTGGGCTTGGCCAACACACAAGAAGCTACTGACACTGCACAGCTTCCATAGCTCCCTTCACACACAAACACACTCACACAGTACTCTCTCTCGCTTCCTGCCTCACACCATATTCCTGTGTCTCCCTCTCTCCGCTGTACAGCTATAACAATATCCTTTGGATCTGATCTATGTACAGGTTTGAGATGTGCCTCTCCAGGGTAATTTTTATAGGAAGCGATTCATTTAACACACACAGAGTTTTGGGTGTCTGGGCAGGCTTCCATCAGAACAGCATCCGGACTCTACGGCTACATCCCAAATGGCACGCTATTCGGCCTAGAGCCCTACATAGGGAGCAGAGTGCAATGTGGGAGGCAGACCATAACAGAGGCCTCTGCCAGGCCTCACAATAGTACAGAGAGGAAGAGGAGTATCAATCACACAGTTTTATTTTAAGGAAGTGTTTTTTTTAAGACATGACGCCTTCCACTACAAATCCTTTGTTGGAGAAACTGTTCGCCATTTCCCACTGAAATTCCAACATTCTATTCAATCCAACCATGTGAGAGAAGTTACACAGCCCAACATAATCTGGAAATGTTGATAAAAACTGTTTTGTATTTATAGCAGCGCAGTTAATCCTACTGGTGTTAAAGAGGCTAGTCGTGATCTTGAAACCCATGTCTGTATTTTCAAACCTTATGTTTTGGTTTCAAATTATGGCCAAGTAAACCAAACACCATTAAACCCAAACCAGTTTCCAGACCTGTAGATAGGCTTGGTGCTGAGTAGGCAGCTTGAGACAACTAGGCCAAATGTTGTTTACAAGCTAGGATGCCCTTTTGACTCGCCTAAGCTAATCTTTTACCTGGCGGTATAAAAAAAAACTACCTCTCAGGACATCAGTAATACCTCACGAGTACAGAACATGTTCGCGCTCCTTCTCTGCCCCCTCCCTCTCTGTGTCTAAGGAAATTCTCCCTCTCTTCCTTGCTATATACAGTGGCTCGCGAAAGTATTCACCCCCTTGGCATTTTTCCTATTTTGTTGCCTTACAACCTGGAATTCAAATTGATTTTGGGGGGGTTTATATCATTTGATTTACACAACATGCCTACCACATTGAAGATGCAAAATATTTTCTCTTGTGAAACAAACAAGAAATAAGACAAAAAAAAGAAATCTTGAACGTGCATAACTATACACCCCCCAAAGTCAATACTTTGTAGAGCCACCTTTTGCAGCAATTACAGCTGCAAGTCTCTTGGGGTATGTCTCTATCAGCTTGGCACTGGGATTTTTGCCCATTCTTCAAGGCAAAACTGCTCCAACTCCTTCAAGTTGGATGGGTTCTGCTGGTGTACAGCAATCTTTAAGTCATACCACAGATTCTCAATTAGATTGAGGTCTGGGCTTTGACTAAGCCATTCCAAGACATTTAAATGTTTCCCCTTAAACCACTCGAGTGTTGCTTTAGCAGTATGCTTAGGGTCATTGTCCCATCCCAGTCTCAAATCTCTGGAAGACTGAAACAGGTTTCCTCTCAAGAATTTCCCTGTATTTAGCGCCATCGATCATTCCTTAAATTCTGACCAGTTTCCCAGTCCCTGCCGACGAAAAACATCCCCACAGCATGATGCTGCCACCACCATGCTTCACTGTGGGGATGGTGTTCTCGAGGTGATGAGAGGTGTTGGGTTTGCGCCAGACATGGTGTTTTCCTTGATGGCCAAAAAGCTCGATTTTAGGCTCATCTTACCAGAGTACCTTCTTCCATATGTTTGGGGAGTCTCCCACATGCCTTTTGGTGAACACCAAACATGTTTGCTTATTTTTTTATTTAAGCAATGGCTTTTTTCTGGCCACTCTTCTGTAAAGCCCAGCTCTGTGGAGTGTACGGCTTAAAGTGGTCCTATGGACAGACACTCCAATCTCCGCTGTGGAGCTTTGCAGCTTCTTCAGGGTTAACTTTGTTGCCTTTCTGATTAATGCCTTCCTTGCCTGGTCCATGAGTTTTGATGGGAGGCACTCTCTTGGCAGGTTTGTTGTGGTGCCATATTCTTTCAGTTTTTTAATAATGGATTTAATCGTGCTCCGTGGGATGTTAAACGTTCGGATATTTTTTATAACCCAACCCTGATCTGTACTTCGCCACAACTCTGTCCCTGACCCATTTGGAGAGCTCCTTGGTCTTCATAGTGTCGCTTGCTTGGTGGTGCCCCTTGCTTTGTGGTGTTGCAGACTCTGGGGGCCTTTCAGAACAGGTGTTCAGTACACTGAGATCATGTGACAGATCATGTGACACCTGTGTGTAATCTAACTAATTATGTGAATTATGAAGGTAATTGGTTGTACCAGATCTTATTTAGGGGCTTCCTAGCAAAGGGGGTGAATACATATGCACGCACCACTTTTCCGTTTTTTATTTTTTTCGATTTTTTTTAACCAATTTTTTTTTTTTTTTCACCAATTTTGACTATTTTGTGTACATCCAGTACATCCAAATAAAAATCCATTTAAATTTCAGGTTTTAATGCAACAAAATAGGAAAAATGCCAATGGGTGTGAATACTTTTGCAAGGCACTGTATCTACAGTACCTGTCAGACGTTTAGACACACATACTCATTCAAGGATTTTTCTTTATTTTTACTATTTTCTACATTGTAGAATAATAGTGAAGACATCAAAACCAGGAAATAACACATGTTGAATCATGTAGTAAGAAAAAAGCGTTAAACAAATCAAAATATATTTTATATTTGAGGTTCTTCAAAGTAGCCACTCTTTGCCTTGATGACAGCTTTGCACACTCTTGGCATTCTCTCAACCAGATTCATGAGGTAGTCACCTGGAATGTATTTCAATTAACAGGTGTGCCTTGTTAAAAGTTCATTTGTGGAATTTCTTTCCTTCTTAATGTGTTTCAGCCAATCAGTTGTGTTGTGACAATGTAGGGGGGTAAACAGAAGGTAGCCCTATTTGGTAAAAGACCAAGTCCATACTATGGCAAGAACAGTTTAAATAAGCAAAGAGTGCAGTCGCAAAAACCATCAAGCGCTATGATGAAACTGTCTCTCATTAGGACCGCCACAGGAAAGTAAGACCCATAGTTACCTTTGCTGCAGAGGATGTTCATTAGAGTTAACAGCCTCAGAAATTGCAGCCCAAATAAATGCTTCAGAGTTCAAGTAACAGACACATCTCAACATCAACTGTCCAGAGGAGACTGCTTGAAAATCAGGCCTTCGTGGTCGATTTGCTGCAAAGAAACCACTACTTAAGGACACCAATAAGAAGAAGAAACTTGCAAAGGGCCAAGAAACACGAGCAATGGACATTAGACCAGTGGAAATCAGTCCTTTGGTCTGATGAGTCCAAATTTGAGATTTTTGGTTTCAACCGCCGTGTCTTTGTGAGACGCAGAGTAGGTGAATGGATGATCTCTGCATGTGTGGTTCCCACCGTGAAGCATGGAGGAGGAGGTGGGATGGTGTGGGGGTGCTTTGCTGGTGACACTGTCAGTGATTTATTTAGGATTCAGCATTCTGCAGCGAGACGCCATCCCATCTGGTTTGTGCTTAGTGGGACATTCATTTGTTTTTCAACAGGACAATGACCAACACACCTCCTGGCTGTGTAAGGGCTGTTTGACGAAGAAGGAATCAATCACCCGACCTGAGACGGTTTGGGATGAGTTGGACCACAGAGTGAAGGAAAAGCAACCAACAAGTGCTCAGCATATGTGGGAACTCCTTCAAGATGGTTGGGAAAGCTTTCCAGGTGAAGCTGGTTGAGAGAATGCCAAGACTGTGCAAAGCTGTCATCAAGGCAAAGGGTGGCTACTTTGAAGAATCAAAAATATATTTTGATTTGTTTAACACTTTATTGCTTTCTTCATGTTTCCATATGTGTTATTTCATAGTTTTGATGTCTTCACTATTATTCTGCAATGTAGAAAAATAGTAAAAATAAAGAAAAACCCTTGAATGAGTAGGTGTCTCCAAACTTTTGACTGGTACTGTATATACTGTAGTTCTCTCTTCCTTCCTTGCTCTCACTGTGTCCGTCTTCCCGTCTCTCTATCCCTCTGTTCCTCCCTCTCTATGAGAAGATTAAAATCTTACTACCTCCTAAGCACATCCACAACATCTATTTTTTTACAGTGTAGTGCTCTACCACGTATCAGATCCTGATCTCTCCTTCCACACTTCTGTTTTTCAAGAACTTGTGCGTAGATGAGGACAACAGACAATTCCCTAAAATAATCTTAGCATGCAGAAGTGAGACTGCCTTATGCATTCATCCAACACAGGAAATACTGGAACCATAAAGAGTCTGCGTGACAAATATTGGCACAATACTCTAACACTTTCTGACTGAGTAGGCCTAAATGTTGAGGAGAGAGAGAGAGACAGCGAGAGAGAGAGACAGCGAGAGAGAGAGAGAGAGAGAGAGAGAGAGAGAGAGAGAGACACAGCGAGAGAGAGAGAGAGAGAGAGAGAGAGAGACAGCGAGAGAGAGAGAGAGAGACACAGCGAGAGAGAGAGAGAGACAGCGAGAGAGAGAGAGAGACAGCGAGAGAGAGACACAGCAAGAGAGAGAGAGACACAGCGAGAGAGAGAGAGAGAGAGGAAGAGAGACACAGCGAGAGAGAGAGAGAGAGACAGCGAGAGAGAGAGAGAGAGAGAGAGAGACAGCGAGAGAGAGACACAGCAAGAGAGAGAGAGACACAGCGAGAGAGACAGCGAGAGAGAGACACAGAAGAGAGAGAGAGAGACACAGCGAGAGAGAGAGAGAGACAGCGAGAGAGAGAGAGAGAGAGAGAGAGAGAGAGAGAGAGAGAGAGACACAGCGAGAGAGAGAGAGACACAGCGAGAGAGAGAGAGAGAGAGAGACACAGCGAGAGAGAGAGAGAGAGAGAGACAGCGAGAGAGAGACACAGCAAGAGAGAGAGAGAGACACAGCGAGAGAGACAGCGAGAGAGAGACACAGCAAGAGAGAGAGAGAGACACAGCGAGAGAGAGAGAGACAGCGAGAGAGAGAGAGAGAGAGACAGCGAGAGAGAGAGAGACAGCGAGAGAGAGAGAGACAGCGAGAGAGAGAGAGACAGCGAGAGAGAGAGACAGCGAGAGAGAGACAGCGAGAGAGAGAGAGAGAGACACAGCGAGAGAGAGAGAGAGAGAGAGAGACACAGCGAGAGAGAGAGAGAGAGAGACACAGCGAGAGAGAGAGAGAGACAGTTTAAATCCAGATGATTTAAATCATGTTACAAAACACCTACTCTCCCCTACTTGGTTAACAAAACACTACTGATTGGAATTGGGAAGCAAAGTCTCCCTTTTAGGTAGCTAGATTTAAGGCCACTGCCACCTTCCTTTTTTCTGGGTGAAAAAGTTTGGGAACCTCTGTGCTAGATGGTCAGAGGGTCACTTAGCCCAAAGGCCAGCAGATGGCAATATTGATCTGGTATTGATGGTTTAATCTTACCATCTACACGCATTGTATGCAGCTGGCAATACACTCGTATCCCCTGTGGCCCGGTATGTCCCTAAAACATTCTCCATTCAGGCTGCAAAGGCGTCAATTTCCACCTTAACTAGATTTAACGGTAAGAAGGCAGAAAACTGGGAAAATGCGTACTTTCTTTATGAAAAATAATTTCCCACCACCATTCTAGTGGCTAATGCTACTTCCTGATGTTGTGCCCTGCGTTCAGACAGAGATATTAGAGAAAGGAGGAGATAGAAATCTGATTTGTTAATGAATGGAGAAACGTAAGATGCCCCACCCAGAAGACTATCGACCAATCTCAAAGTCAAGGCACTGAGAAACTGCCTATTTTCCTTAAAAGTACATATTGTCACAATTCCAAAGCGATAGTTAATTATCTCACATCTCAGAATATATCTGCAATGTTGTACTTCTTGTTCACAAAATTAATGTTAGTTAATTAATGACCAATGGAGTGTCCCCCAACTCCTCAAAAGTATCTCTGGTTTGGCTGAACACGATACACAACATCCGGGACTAGGATTCCTAAATATTAGCCACTTTAGCATGGTGGTGGAAAACGGTGTTTCATAAAGAAAGTAGGCAAATTTTCCCACCTTCTCGCCATTGACGGTTTGCAGCCTGAATGGATAACGTTTCCTGGTACGAACCGGTCCACAGGAGGATACCAGTGTATTGCAGGCTGCATACAGGAAGTACCCGTGCCACGGTATATTCAACGCTCGTCGGAATCCGGAATCCATGCTTCAAGATAGTTTTGATTACCGGACTGGGATATGTTCCGGGTTGCCTCTGAGAACAACATTGACGTATACACGGACAAAGTGACTGAGCTCATCAGGAAGTGTTTAGGCGATGTTGTTCCCACTGTGGCTATTAAAACCTACACAAACCAGAAACCGTGGATAGACGGCAGCATTTGCGCAAAACTGAAAGCGCAAACCACTGCATTTAACCATGGCAAAGTGACTAGGAATATGGTTGAATACAAACAGTGTAGTTATTCTCTCTGTAAGGCAATCAAACAGGCAAAACGGCAGTATAGAGACAAAGTGGAGTCGCAATTCAGCGGTTCAGACACAAAACGTATGCGGCGGGATCTACTGCCAATCACGGATTACCAAGGGAAAACCAGTCAGGTTGTGGACACCGACGTCTTGCTCTCGGACAAGCTAAACACCTTCTGCGCCTGCTTTGAGGATAACACAGTGCCACCGACGTGGCCTGCTCCCAAGGACGTTCTCCGTGGCTGACGTGAATAAGACATTTCAGAGTGTTAACCTTCACAAGGCTGCCGGCCCAGACCGCATCCCTAGCCATGTCCTCAGAGCATGTGCAGACCAGCTTGCTGGAGTGTTTACGGACATATTCAATCTTTCCCGATCCCAGTCTGCTGTCCCCACTTACTTCAAGATGTCCACCATTGTTTGTGTACATAAGACAGCTAAGGTAACTGAACTCAAAGACTATCGCCCTGTAGCACTCACTTGTCATCATGAAGTTCTTTGAGGCTAGTTAAGGATCATATCACCTCTACCTTAACTGACAACCTAGACCCACTTCAATTTGCATACCGCCCCAATAGATCCACAGACGATGCAATCACCAACACCATAGTACCCTCCAAGCTCAAATCAAATCAAATGTTTTATTGGCCACAACTGGGTGTGCAACTGGGTCCTGGACTTACAGATGGGCCGCCCTCAGGTGGTGAAGGTGGGAAACAACACATCCACTTCACTGATCCTCAACACAGGGGCCCCACAAGGGTGCGTTCTCAGCCCCCTCCTGTACTCCCTGTTCACCCACGACTGAGTGACCACACACGCCTCCAACTCAATCATCAAGTTTGCAGATGACACAAAAGTAGTAGGTCTGATTACCAACAATGATGAGACAGCCTACAGGGAGGAGGTGAGGGCCCCGGGAAAGTGGTGCCAGGAAAATAACCTCTCAATCAACGTGAACAAAACAAAGGAGCTGATCGTGGACTTCAGGAAACAGCAGAGGGAGCATGCCCCTTTCCACATCGACGGGACCACAGTGGAGAAGGTGGAAAGCTTTCAAGTTCATCGGCATACACATCACTGACAATCTGAAATGGTCCACCCACACAGATAGTGTGGTGAAGAAGGTGCAACAGCCCCTTTTCAACCTCAGGTAGCTGAAGAAATTTGGCTTGGCCCCTAAAACCCTCAAACCTTTACAGATGTACAATTGAGAGCATCCTGTCGGGCTGTATCACCGTCCTGGTACGGCAACTGCACCACCCGCAACCACAGGGCTCTCCAGAGGGTGGTGCAGTCAGCTCAATACATCACCGGGGGCAAACTACCTGCCCTCCAGGACACCTACAGCACCCGATGTCACAGGAAGGCCAAAAAGATCATTAAGGACATCAACCACCCAAGCCACGGCCTGTTCACCCCGCTATCATCCTGAAGGCGAGGTCAGTACAGGTGCATCAAAGCTGGTACTGAGAGACTGAAAAACAGCTTCTATCTCAAGGCCATCAGACTGTTAAATAGCCATCACTAGCCGGCTATCACCCGGTTACGCAACCCTGCACCTTAGAGGCTGCTGCCCTACATACATAGACTTGGAATCACTGGCCACTTTAATAATGGAACACTAGTCACTTTAGTAATGTTTACATACTGCTTTACTCATCTCATATGTATATACTGTGTTCAATCTAATACTATATATTTCTTAATTCCATTCTTCTACTTTTGGATTTGTGTATATTGTTGTGAATTGTTAGATACTACTGCACTGTTGGAGCTAAGAACACAAGCATTTCGCTACACCCGTAATAACATCTGCTAAATATGTGTTTGTGACCAATAAAATTGTATTTGATTTACTATGCGTTTGGACGGTAAGATGGAAAAGACTCAATATCGCCATCTGCCGGCCGTTTGCCTGGATAGTTACTGTGTATGTACCGATGCTCGTTTCAAAGTAACATCCCATGATCAATGACATCAGAAGCAAGATCCTACGGATTACGCTGTGGTTCCGGTGCTTTCTTCGATTCCAAGTTGCTTTCAAACAACGAGTACTTACAATGTACTTACAATGTACACTAAACAAAAATAAACGAAACATGCAACAATTTCAAATCATTTCCGGAGTTACAGTTCATTTAAGGAAATCAGTAAATTGAAATAAATTAATTAGGCTCTAATCTATGGATTTCACATGACTGGGAATATAGATATGCATCTGGTGGACACAGATACCTTTACAAAAAAGTATTGGTGTGGATCAGAAAACCAGTCAGTATCTGGTTAGACCACCATTTGCCTCAGGCAGCAGGACACGTCTCCTTCGCATAGAGTGGATCAGGCTGTTGATTGTTGTCCCACTCCTCTTGAACGGTTGTGTGAAGTGTCTGGATATCGTCGGGAACTGGAACACCCTGTCATACACCTAGATCCAGAGCATCCCAAACCTGCTCAATGGGTACCATGTCTGGTGAGTATGTTGGCCATGGAAGAACTGGGACATTTTCAGCTTCCAGGAATTGGGTACAGATCCTTGTGACATGGGGCCTTGCATTATTCTATTTGTAAAAATGTTTAGTCATTTAGGAGATGCTCTTATCCAGAGCAAGTGCACACATTTTAATTGCTACTGGTCCCCTGTGGGAATCATACCCACAACCCGGGCATTAAAAGTGCCATGCTCTACCAACTGAGCCACACAGGACCACGCTGAGACATGAGTTGGTGGCGGCAGATAACACGACAATGGTCCTCGGGATCTCCTCACGGTATCCCTGTGCTTTCAAATTGCCATTGATAGAGTGTATGGCGTTGTGTGGGTGAGCGGTTTGCTGATGTCAACGTTGTGAACAGAGTACCCCATGGTGGGGTTATGGTATAGGCAGGCATAAGCTAAGGACAACAAACACAATTGCGTTTTGTCTGCAATCTGGCCGTTACAGTTGAAACCGGGATTCAGAAAAGCACATTAAAGCATATTCTCCAGCGTGCCAGTGGCCATCGAAGGTGAGCATTTGCCCACTGATGCCAAACTGTTGTCAGGTCAAGACCCTGGTGAGGTGGACGTGCACACAGATGAGCTTCCCCAAGACAGTTTCTGAAGTTTGTGCAGAAATTCTTCAGTTGTGCAAACCCACAGTTTCATCAGCAGTCCAGGTGGCTGATCTCAGATGATCCTGCAGGTGAAGAAGCCAGATATGGAGGTCCTGGGCTGGCGTGGTTACACGTGGTCTGCAGTTGTGAGGCCAGTTTGATGCACAAATTCTCTAACAAGGCGTTGGAGAGGGGTTTGGTAGATAAATTAACATTACATTATCTGGCAACAATTCTGGTGGACATTCCTGCAGTCAGCATGCCAATTGCACTTCCCTCAAAACTTGATACATTTGTGGCATTGTTGTGTGACAAAACTGCACATTTTAGAATGGCCTTTTATTGTCCCCCGCACAAGGTGCACCTGTGTAATGATCATGCTGGTGTGGCATATCAGCTTCTTGATATGCCACACCTGTCAGGTGGATGGATTATTTTGGCAAAGGAGAAATGCTCACTAACAGGGATGTAAACAAATTTGGGCACAACATTTGAGTGGAATAAGCTTGTTGTGCATTTGGAACATTTCTGGGATCTTTTATTTCAGCTCATGTAACATGACACCAACACTTTCCATGTTGTGTTTATATTTTTGTTCAGTTTGGATTTTTTCAAAGAACGTCTCCTGCATGGTAGCTCAGCAGGTAGAGTCGGGTTTCAAAGATCATAACGCTGGCGAATGCAAATAAATATGTTTTTTTTGACACCACACTTTCTGCACATGTGTTTTATTTAGTATAAGCTTCTAGACTAAATAATGCAATAGATTCACAGTGACAGCAAAAAAAGAAGAATAACAGAAGGCGCGAACCTGTAACAGTAACTGACAATAGGCTATAAACACCCGAGACTAACCACTGCGCCACGGAGATTTTATCAACTTTATGGAAAATATTTCTATATGAACAAACGCTGCTTTTCATTGATGGCCAGCATATATTACTAATCTGTATTGTGTTAAAAGCTCCAATTAGCCTAATAAATAGCTTTTCGGCACAATTTGGTGAAAATCCCAAACGCTTCAAAAGCCTCGGTTTCCCATCACTACCCACTAACACACGAACGCAGGGGTTGCAGCGATGAGACACGATCGTATTTGGATCGCAATTGGATATCATGTAATTGGGGAGTAAAAAGGGGGTAAAATGATCAAATACAAAAAGTATTTGTTCAAAAATGTAAACAAAAAAGAAACTTTCTGTTTGGCATAATGGCGCTCGTGGTGCGTGCATATGCTGGTTTGACGCAGTCGCTACACTGGGCTGGTAATAACACCTGGAAAGTTTAAAGGACCTGTATTTAGATCAATTGAATTGTGCTGTAATATCCAGAGATCGATTCAAAAACACTCACCTGTTAAGTTTGATTGTCCACTGTTGATCACCCACGCAAAGTAGTTAAACACTTTAAATGGTTTGCAAATAGCCTCAGTAATATTTATTCACTAAGTTTTAGTTATATTTACTAGTTACTTGCATCTGAGGGAAGGTGTATCAGGGCGTTTATAAAGCATTAGGAGACAGCCCAGCCCCCTTCCCCTTCTCCACTTGCTATTGGGCAATATCACTGCATTTGGTAATACTGCTATACTGTTCCCAGTGGTTGCATGAGAAAAGGGATGACACAGAGGTTGCTGATTGAAGTCTGTCAGTAGAACAGTTGTTGTGAAGTAGCCTACATCCATTGATGCCCACTTCTCACCTCTAACTACATGTATTTATCCAGACATTTTTGCATTTGTAGTGCAATTATTACATTTACTAATCTTGCAACGCATTTGGCATCCAAGAGGGTTACTTTTGATGTGGGTTTATTTCAGGAACGCTTGTTAGTTTGTCAACAGTCCATGCTTCATGGTTAGGTGGACATTACTGGGATTTTAATAGGTTACACTTTCACTACCGCGGTCAACAGCACTGCACCCCCCACAGCTACTCGCCCAAGCCTTCCCCATTTCTCCTTCTCCCAAATCCAGTCAGCTGATGTTCTGAAAGAGCTGCAAAATCTGGACCCCTACAAATCAGCCGGGCTAGACAATCTGGACCCTTTCTTTCTAAAATGATCTGCCGAAATTGTTGCAACCCTTATTACTAGCCTGTTCAACCTCTCTTTCGTGTCATCTGAGATTCCCAAAGATTGGAAAGCAGCTGCTGTCATCCCCCTCTTCAAAGGAGGGGACACTTGACCCAAACTGCTACAGACCTATATCTATCCTACCCTGCCTTTCTAAGGTCTTCGAAAGCCAAGTCAACAAACAAATTACCGACCAGTTTGAATCCCACCGCACCTTCTCCGCTATGCAATCTGGTTTCAGAGCTGGTCATGGGTGCACCTCAGCCACGCTCAAGGTCCTAAACGATATTGTAACCGCCATCGATAAGAAACAATACTGTGCTGCCATATTCATTGACCTGGCCAAGGCTTTCGACTCTGTTAATCACCACATCATCATCGGCAGACTCAATAGCCTTGGTTTCTCAAATGATTGCCTCACCAACTACTGGTTCACCAACTACTTCTCTGATAGAGTTCAATGTATCAAATCGGAGGGCCTGTTGTCCGGGCCTCTGGTAGTCTCTATGGGGGTGCCACAGGGTTCAATTCTTGGGCCAACTCTTTTCTCTGTATACATCAATGATGTCGCTCTTGCTGCTGGTGAGTCTCTGATCCACCTCTACGCAGACGACACCATTCTGTATACTTCTGGCCCTTCTTTGGACACTGTGTTAACAACCCTCCAGACGAGCTTCAATGCCATACAACTCTCCTTCCGTGGCCTCCAACTGCTCTTAAATACAAGTAAAACTAAATGCATACTCTTCAACCGATCGCTGCCCGCACCTGCCCGCCCGTCCAGCATCACTACTCTGGACGGTTCTTACTTAGAATATGTGGACAACTACAAATACCTAGGTGTCTGGTTAGACTGTAAGCTCTCCTTCCAGACTCACATCAAACATCTCCAATCCAAAGTCAAATCTAGAATTGGCTTCCTATTTCGCAACAAAGCAACCTTCACTCATGCTGCCAAACATACCCTCGTAAAACTGACCATCCTACCGATCCTCGACTTTGGCGATGTCATTTACAAAATAGCCTCCAATACCCTACTCAATAAACTGGATGCAGTCTATCACAGTGCCATCCGTTTTGTCACCAAAGCCCCATATACTACCCACCACTGCGACCTGTATGCTCTCGTTGGCTGGCCCTCGCTTCATACTCGTCGCCAAACCCACTGGCTCCAGGTCATCTACAAGACCCTGCTAGGTAAAGTCACCCCTTATCTCCGCTCACTGGTCACCGTAGCAGCACCCACCTGTAGCACGCGCTCCAGCAGGTATATCTCTCTGGTCACCCCCAAAGCTAATTCCTCCTTTGGCCGTCTCTACTTCCAGTCCTCTGCTGCCAATGACTGGAACGAACTACAAAAATCTCTGAAACTGGAAACACTTATCTCCCTCACTAGCTTTAAGCACCAGCTGTCAGAGAAGCTCACAGATCACTGCACCTGTACATAGCCCATCTATAATTTAGCCCAAACAACTACCTCTTGCCTTACTGTATTTATTTATTTATTTTGCTCCTTTGCACCCCATTATTTCTATTTCTACTTTGCACTTTCTTCCACTACAAATCTACCATTCCAGTATTTTACTTGCTATATTGTATTTACTTTGCCACCATGGCCTTTTTTGCCTTTACCTCCCTTATCACACCTCATTTTCTCACATTGTATATAGACTTATTTTTCTACTGTATTATTGACTGTATGTTTGTTTTACTCCATGTGTAACTCTGTGTTGTTGTATGTATCGAACTGCTTTGCTTTATCTTGGCCAGGTCGCAATTGTAAATGAGAACTTGTTCTCAACTTGCCTACCTGGTTAAATAAAGGTGAAATAAAAAATTAAATAAATAAAATAAAAGTAGACAGTGGCCGGGTGTGTACTGGAATCTTGGCAACCCTGTCGTATTTATACAAAGCCATGCCAAAACTAAGTAATCTATGTTGTATCTTAAAGAGAAAGGGAGTCAGGAAGGTATTCTTCACTCCCTCTGACTGCCTGTCAACCTGCCAAGGGCAACTTTTAAGCACAAACTTTAAGCAACAGTTAACATCAGGCATGAGATGAGGAGGAGGAGGAGGAAAAGGAGGAGGAAGAGAAGGAATGCAAGCACGCAACCTTGGGTTTTAATTTTCCAGAGTAGCTCTGGTCCAGGTCTTTTAGTGCATGTTCCTTCACTAAGGATCACACACTTACGCCCTTTACCAGAGCTACCCAGAGAGAAGTCTGTATAAAGGGAAGCCCTTCCCCTTCCCACAGTATTTCTGGATATGGTATTAGGGATCCTCTGCAAATAGTGCTTTCCGTCTCTGTGTTGCTCAATCAATACTAACCTATGTCATTGACTTCAGTTTTCTTGTGATCTATTGAATGGCACCCTATTTCCCACATACTGCATTACTTTCAGTGTTGAGGAACCTACTCTGAAAAGAGAGTTTACCAAGCTACCAATTATTTCCCACTGCAAGAAGTTAAGCTACACTAAAACTACGCTTATGAAAAATGTAGTTTACTTAATTAAAGTTACTTTGAAAAAGTAGTTCACTACATCCAAACTACTTCATGAAAAAGTATCCTATCTAAATCTGAAATGTCATAGAATACAAAAGTGCAAAAACAGATCACTCTTGTTAACAAAATGTTGTAATTTATCCGTTTTAAGTGAGAATTAGGCAGGTCTGATGCCAAAAAAAAAGGATATTCTTGCCTACTTCACCCATATATTATTTTAGTAAAAAAAAGCAGTGTGCAGTTCCAGTAGTTATCTACACCGCTACATGGAAAAGTAATTAACTACTGAAAACAATACCAAGATTGTAATTTATTTTTAACTACCACCAAGCTACTGCAAAATTTTGTTTATTTTATTAATTGAACTACAGTCGTGGCCAAAGGTTTTGAGAATGACACAAATATTAATTTTCACAAAGTCTGCTGCCTCAGTTTGTATGATGGCAATTTGCATATACTCCAGAATGTTATAAAGAATGATCAGATGAATTGCAATTAATTGCAAAGTCCCTCTTTGCCATGCAAATGAACTGAATCCCCAAAAAACATTTCCACTGCATTTCTGCAGAAGCCTTCAGGGCCCAAGAAAGTCCAGCAAGCGCAAGGACCGTCTCCTAAAGTTGATTCAGCTGCGGGATCGGGGCACCACCAGTACAGAGCTTGCTCAGGAATGGCAGCAGGCAGGTGTGAGTGCATCTGCACGCACAGTGAGGTGAAGACTTTTGGAGGATGACCTGGTGTCAAGAAGGGCAGCAAATAAGCCACTTCTCTCCAGGAAAAACATCAGGGACAGACTGATATTCTGCAAAAGGTACAGGGATTGGCCTGCTGAGAACTGGGGTAAAGTCATTTTCTCTGATGAATCCCCTTTCCAATTGTTTGGGGCATCCGGAAAAAAGCTTGTTCGGAGAAGACAAAGTGAGCGCTACCATCAGTCCTGTGTCATGCCAACAGTAAAGCATCCTGAGACCATTCATGTGTGGGGTTGCTTCTCAGCCAAGGGAGTGGGCTCACTCACAATTTTGCCTAAGAACACAGCCATGAATAAAAAATGGTACCAACACATCCTCCGAGAGCCACTTCTCCCAACCATCCAGGAACAGTTTGGTGACGAACAATGCCTTTTCCAGCATAATGGAGCACCTTGCCATAAGGCAAAAGTGATAACTAAGGGGCTCGGGGAACAAAACATCAATATTTTGGGTCCATGGCCAGGAAACTCCCCAGACCTTAATCCCATTGAGAATTTGTGGTCAATCTTAAAGAGGCGAGTGGACAAACAAAAACCCACAAATTCTGACAAACTCCAAGCATTGATTATGCAAGAATGGGCTGCCATCAGTCAGGATGTGGCCCAGAAGATAATTGACAGCATGCCAGGGCGGATTGCAGAGGTCTTGAAAAAGAAGGATCAACACTGCAAATATTGACTCTTTGCATTAACTTCATGTAATTGTCAATAAAAGCCTTTGACACTTATGAAATGCTTGTAATTATACTTCAGTATTCCATAGTAACATCTGACAAAAATATCTAAAGACACTGAAGCAGCAAACTTTGTGGAAATTAATATTTGTGTCATTCTCAAAACTTTTGGCCACAACCGTACATGTAGTTCACTTTTCCCCAACACTGATTACTTTTGACCAAGTCCCAAAGGCATCCTATTCTCTACATGGTGCACAACATTTGACCACGGCCACATGGTACCCTATTCCCTATGTGGTGCACTACTTTTGAGCAGAGCCCTATGAGCTCTCATCTTGAAAACCCAACCTTAGGGTCAGGTTTTCGAGACTATATGAACTCTGCTCAAAAATAGTTCACTATGTAGGGAATAGGGTGCTGTTTGGGACGCATCCATGATCCAGGGAGAGGTACGCTTCTACAGTTGTACTGTATTGGATTGGTTCATAATTGATGTGTCTTCTTTGTTCTGAGAGATACTGTGTAAACGATCATTCACACTTATTAGTACCAATGGTAACACTTTGACAGATAACAGCAATGTTGTGGTTCGTCAATAAACTGTTGCATTGCATGACTGTGTGTCAGTGGGTCAATACAATGCCTTCAATGTGGGTATGTAATGTGAGGCCCTCAATAGGAAGACATGGAGTACAACGGAAGCATTAGATAGAAAATATAACCATTGTGCTAATCACTAAGTCACTAAGTACTAGACCAACAAACTGAATAAGAGCAAATAACCGTAGATCCATTACACAACTGTAGTTTCCCATTCAGGAACATTAAATTCATACTACACAGAAAACATTCTTGCAATCTAGCAAATCATGTTTCACTATATTAAAGAAAAGGTTCCACCATTTTGAATGTAATGTTGATTTTGTGCATCTCTGAGTGATATTTTATCGATTCCCTGGGTCATTTCATGTGATCATGTGAAACTGAGTTATTGGCGTTCAGGCAGGTAGAAATCTGTCCGGTATGACGTAGAACCGTGATAAAGTCGCTCTCACTACACTGGAAGTTATTAGGAATGCGACTTTTAGATCACGAAAATCTCTCATACATGGCAGATTTCATTAATGGTTGATGTCATGTCTTCTCTCGAATGAGAAATTGATCATATTTTAGCGATATTCCTACCTCGAAATTTGTAATTTAACTGAGTGTCTAGCACATTGTTCCTATTTGTCTGCCTCTTCAGTCCAGGGTGCATTGCATGTTGCCGTTGCCAGAGACATTATAGAAAGGAGATAGAAATCCAATGAAGTAAGAACTTATAACGCCCCACACAGCAGACTGTTGACCAATCGCATATACATTGTCATGCTACGTCATGCAGTTGCTAAGCTAATCGTCATGCAATCCTTTCTCAAAGTCAGTGTATATGTCGAGAAACGTGCCTATTTTCCTCAAAAGTATGTAATGTTACGATTCCACAGCTATACTATACTACAGATAGCAAGTTAATTATCTCACATCTCTGAAAAGATTTGTAATGTTGTACTTCTTGTTGACAAAATTTGTGCTAGTGTTTGGTGCCCAATAGCCTCCCATTCACTCCTTGAAAGAGAGCGCTCCTTGTCCTAAAATCACCCAGAATGCACCGCAAGACATAGCATAGGCAAAGTTTCCCATCTCCTCAAAAGTATATCTGCCGTTGCGAATGTTAGACTCTACTCTGTGAGGCACATCGATCTGCAGGTTGAACACGGTGAAATTGTAGACTCCTAAATTGATAGTGCAGTTTGTTTAGGAAATTTTACAGCTAACTAGCTACGTTACCTGCTCATATTATCTTAGGTATTATTGCGTGTAGCTGTGTTTGCTAGCTAGATAGCCAGCCAGCCCGTAGAGAGAGCATTGCATTGTGGATTTTGTAGTTGACTTGAGCTGCAACGGATTTCCACAACAATTTTCCATGTTGCTACCAACCTTATTAATATAACGCCAAAATGAAACATCAAATCAAATTTTTTAGCAGATGTAATTGCGCGTGTAACAAATGCTTGCAGTGTCTAGCACATTTGTACAAAAAATATTGTTCTCACATATTAGTATTATTGTATTACTGTATTACTGTAAATTAAAGGAATGAGTGGTTTTGGGTGGATTTTTCCTTTAAGTTATGATTTGCTGAGATTTGCATACTTACAAAGAGACAGAGGGCCATATCGAATAGAAACAGGTGCAGTAAAAAGTATATACTACAAATATACAGATAACTGCCAAAATAATGGAAACACTTGAGTGAATAAGGGATACATAGTATATTGAAAGCAGGTGCTTCCACAAAGGTGTGGTTCCTGAGTTAATTAAGTAATTAACATCCCATCATACGTAGGGTCATGTATAAAAATGCAGGGCATATTTTGGCTGCTCCGATTGGTCACTGAATGGTTTGATGATCATGAAAACAATGTAAACCATATGCCGTGGCCATCGCAGTCAAAAAATAAAAGGAGAGCCTCACACTCTAGGAGCTCAGATACAAAACCTCTACAACCAACGTTTCGACAGACAAGCTGTTCTCACTGATGAAGACAGCTTGTTTGTCGAAATGTTGGTGTGAGGCTTTTCTTTTTCAAGTGTTCTGCTCCGCTAGCCTAGCCAGGTGTGTGTTTCTTTTGCCTCCAGAGTGGTCATCTCAGTCACCAGATCTCAACCCAATTGAACACTTATTGGAGATTCTGGAGCGGCACCTGAGACAGCATTTTCCACCACCTTCAACAAACACCAAATTATGGGATTTCTTGTGGAAGAATGGTTTTGCATCCCTCCAATAGAGTTCCAGACATAGAATCTATGCCAAGGTGCATTGAAACTGTTTTGGGGCTCATGGTGGCTCAATGCCCTATTTATACACTTTACGTTGGTGTTTTCTTTATTTTGGCAGTTATCGAATCAAATTTTATTGGTCACATACACATGGTTATTGCGAGTGTAGCGAAATGGCTTTTTCTTCGCAACTCCGCCTAGAAGGCTAGCATCCCGGAGTCACATCTTCACTGTTGATGTTGAGTCTGGTGTTTTGCGGGTACTATTTAATGAAGATGCCAGGTGAGGACTTATGAGGCGTCTGTTTCTCAAACTAGACACTCTAATGTACTTGTCCTCTTTCTCAGTTGTGCACCGGGGCCTCTCACTCCTCTTTCTATTCTGGTTAGTGACAGTTTGCGGTGTTCTGTGAAGGGATTAGTACACAGCGTTGTACGAGATCTTCAGTTTCTTGGCAATTTCTCGCAAGGAATAGCCTTCAGTTCTCAGAACAAGAATAGACTGACGAGTTTCCGAAGAAAGGTCTTTGTTTCTGGCCATTTTCAGTCTGTAATCGAACCCACAAATGCTGATGCTCCAGATGCTCAACTAGTCCAAAGTAGGCCAGATTTATTGCTTCTTTAATCAGGATACAGTATTCAGCTGTGCTAACATAATTGCAAAAGGGTTTTCTAATGATCAATTAGCCTTTTAAAATTATAAACGTGGATTAGCTAACACAACGTGCCATTGGAACACAGGAGTGATGGTTGCTGATAATGAGCCTCTACGCCTATGTAAATATTTCATAAAAATCAGCCGTTTCCAGCTACAATAGTCATTTACAACATTAACAATGTCTACACTGTATTTCTGATCAATTTGATGTTATTTTAATTGACAAAAAAGTTGCTTTTCTTTCAAAAACAAGGACATTTCTAAGTGACTCCAAACTTTTGACCGGTAGTGTACATATGAGATACAGTTAATGTCGGAAGTTTACATACACTTAGGTTGGAGTCATTAAAACTTGTTTTTCAACCACTCCACAAATTTCTTGTTAACAAACTATAGTTTTGGCAAGTCGGTTAGGACATCTAGTTAGTGCATTTTCCAACAATTGTTAACAGACGCCTTCCCTGTGGCTCAGTTGGTAGAGCATGGTGTTTGCAGTGCCAGCGTGGTGTGTGCAACGCCAGGGTTGGGGGTGTGATTCCCACGGGGGGCCAGTACAAAAAAACACACACAAAAAAGCATAAAATGAAATGTATGTATTCACTACTGTAAGTGGCTCTGGATAAGAGTGTCTGCTAAATGACTGAAACGTAAATGTAGACGCATTATTTCACTTCTAATTCACTGTATCTCAATTCTAGTGGGTCAGAAGTTTACATACACTAAGTTGACTGTGCCTTTAAACAGCTTGGAAAATTCCAGAAAATTATGTCATGGCTTTAGAAGCTTCTGATTGGCTAATTTACATCATTTGAGTCAATTGGAGGTGTACCTGTGGATGTATTTCAAGGCCTACCTTCAAACTCAGTGCCTCTTCGCTTGACATCATGAGAAAATCTAAAGAAATCAGCCAAGACCTCAGAAAAAAAATGGTAGACCTCCACAAGTCTGGTTCATCCTTGGGAGCAATTTCCAAATGCCTGAAGGTACCACATTCATCTGTACAAACAATAGTATGCAAGTATAAACACCATGGGACCACGCAGCTGTCATACCGCTCAGGAAGGAGACGTGTTCTGTCTCCTAGAGATTAACGTACTTTGGTGTAAAAAGTGCAAATCAATCCCAGAACAACAGCAAAGGACCTTGTGAAGATGCCCGAGGAAACAGGTACAAAAGTATCTATACCCACAGTAAAACGAGTCCTATATTGGCATAACCTGAAAGGCTGCTCAGAATGGAAGAAGCCACTGCTCAAAAACCGCCATAAAAAAAGCCAGACTACAGTTTGCATCTGCACATGGGGACAAATATTGTACTTTTTGGAGAAATGTCTTCTGGTCTGATGAAACAAAAATAGAGCTGTTTGGTCATAATGAACATCATTATGTTTGGAGGAAAAAGGGGGAGGTTTGCAAGCCGAAGAACACCATCCCAACCGTGAAGCACGGGGGTGGCAGCATCATGTTGTGGGGGTGCTTTGCTGCAGGAGGGACTGGTGCACTTCACAAAACAAATGGCATCATGAGGAAGGAGAATTATGTGGATATATTGAAGCAACATCTCAAGACATCAGTCAGGAAGTTAAAGCTTGGTCGCAAATGGGTCTTCCAAATGGACAATGACCCCAAGCATACTTCCAAAGTTGTGGAAAAATGGCTTAAGGACAACAAAGTCAAGGTATTGGAGTGGCCATCACAAAGCCCTGACCTCAATCCTATAGAACATTTGTGGGCAGAACTGAAAAAGTGTGTGCGAGCAAGGAGGCCTACAAACCTGACTCAGTTATACCAGCTCTGTCAGGAGGAATGGGCCAAAATTCACCCAACTTATTGTGGGAAGCTTGTGGAAGGCTACCCGAAACGTTTGACCCAAGTTAAACATTTTAAAGGCAATGCTATTAAATACTAATTGAGTGTATGTAAACTTCTGACTCACTGGGAATGTGATGAAAGAAATAAAAGCTGAAATAAATAATTCTCTATGCTATTATTCTGACATTTCACATTCTTAAAATAAAGTGATGATCCTAACTGACCTAAGACAGGGAATATTTACTAGGATTAAATGTCAGGAATTGTAAAAACCTGAGTTTAAAGGTATTTGGCTAAGGTGTATGTAAACTTCCGACTTCAACTGTAAGTAAAGCAAGATATGTAAACTTTATTAAAGTGACTATTGTTACATTTATTGAAGTGGCCAATGATTTCAAGTCTGTATGTTGGCAGCAGCCTCTCTATGTTAGCGATGGCTGTATAACAGTCTGATGGCCTTGAGATAGAAGCTGTTTTTCAGTCTCTCTGTCCCAGCTTTGAACCACCTGTACTGACCTTGTTACTTGTAACTTCAGTCTTGAATGATGATAATTCTCAGTAGATTTCGTGTTTGATATAGTGCAGGACGTGAGTAGTTAATAGGAGTTTTAGGACTGTGTATTTGGGTCAAAGAGTGTCTCAACACTTGATAAGAATAGTGGACTTCTACCTGGCTGATTACGGTGTTTGTGAGAGAAGTCAGAAAGGCCTCTCCCAGCAACCATGTGTGTGTGTTCATGCATATGCAGATGAAAGAAGACCAGGGTTCCTCACACACTATCTGGTGTCTGACATTTAAGTGCACTGTGTATGTGAACAAGAGTCTGGGGCATTGGGACTCAGGTTATGAGGGGTGTAGGACTTGCTGATTGGTGATTTATTTGATTCATAATCATCATCAATATTTTTCCTCATTCTATTTTCCCCCTCGCAAACGTTTCTAATTTACATTTGTCAAGAGCGACTTACAAGAGCAATTAGGGTTAAGTGCCTTGTTCAAGGGCACATCATCAGATTTTTCACATAGTCAGCTTTGGGATTCGAATCAGTGGCCTTTCAGTTACTAGTCCAATCCTCTTAACCGCTAGGCTACCTGCCGCCCTACCATTTGAGGGTCATAGAGTTTAGGGTCCTGTTTGATTTGTGAGCATGCTGGGTTCATGCATTGCTCTACTGCCCTGATCTTCACTATAAACACAATTCAAGTCCTGTTTGTCCCACCTCACCTGACCTCTCTTTGTGGTGTGATCAAATCTATTGGACATGTAGGAGTGAACCTTTCTCCCCTCACCCCAGGCTCCTGGAAGATAGGTTAACAAGTTAGAGTAGAGAGAACATGTAGGGAGGGATGGAAATTAAGCTAGCCCACTAGCTCATGGCTAGTACTTCTCAGACCGGCTAGTAGAAAATGTGTCCAACTAGCTACCCGGCTAGTAAAATGTTGTCTTTTCATATATCGCATGGCACCGATTTTGGACACGAGCTAGTAAAAATTGCAGTCTACCAGCCAGTGGCCAAAATCCTTACATCCCTGCATGTAAAGTCTTTAGTCTGTAGCACTGTTCAGAGGAAGGATGGATATTCAGTAATAATATGCCATTTAGCAGACACTTTTTTACAAAGCCACTTACAATATAGTGTGTGCATAAGTCTGTGGCGTTGTCATCACGATATCCATTTTGACTGGATCGAATCAGCATTCAGAGGTAGAGTGATGCAACTGGTGTGTAACAATGATGACGGCTTGTGACTCAGATACTTGTCATATGACAGTTAGGCAAATATGGATTGCATCGTAAATGCTGGCCAGGCCAATGATCTAGTGAGGCTCTTTCCATTGATGGTACTTAGCATTCCCACATGAAAAAATACTATAGTGTATGACAACTATAGTTTTTTCTGACCTTACTGTAGTATTTACTGCAGTATATTGTAGTATTTACATTTTACTATAGTATAAATACGGTATTAAAAAGAGTAGCATATACTATATTAAATACTGTGGTGTTTTGCGGACACTACAGTAATTGCAGTTGAGATGAAAAATTAGATCAAGTATGTTCGCGTCCTAAATGGTACCCTTTTTAAATCGAATCAAATTTTATTGGTGACTATTTAACAGTCTAATGTCCTGGAGCTAAAAGCTGTTTTTCAGTCTCTCGGTCCCAGCTATGATGCATCTGTACTGTCTCCGCCTTCTAGATGGTAGCGGAGTGAACAGGCCGTGGCTCGGGGGCCAAGCAAATTTCTTCAGCCTCCTGAGGTTGAATAGGCACTGTTGCACCATCTTCACCACACCGTCTGTGTGGATGGACCATTTCAGGTTGTCAGTGATTTGCACGCCAAGGAACTTGAAGCTTTTCACCCTCTCCACTGCGGCCCTGTTGATGTGGATGGGGGCATGCTCACTCTGCTGTCTCCTGAAATCCATGATCAGCTCCTTCATTTTGTAGTGCACTACTATGTAGAGAATAGGGTGCCATTTGGGATGCAGTAAGATGTAGGCCACATCTAACTAGTGTTGTAAATGTTGTACCAGGCAAACCATTTCTGTATGGACCTTGCTTTGTGCACGGGGGAATTGTCATGCTGAAACAAGAAAGGGCCTTCCCCAAACTGTTGCTACAAAATTGGAAGCACAGAATCTTCTAGAATGTCATTGTATGCTGTAGTGTTAAGATTTCTCTTCACTGGAACTAAGGGGCCTAGCCCAAATCATGATAAACAAGCCATTATTTCTCCTCCACCAAACTTTACAGATGGCACTATGCATTCGGGCAGGTATTGTTCTCCTGGCATCCCGCCAAACCCATATTCATCCGTCAAACTGCTCCAGTGGCGGTGAGCTTTACACCACTCCAGCCGATGCTTGGCATTGGGCATGGTGATCTTAGGTTTATGTGCGGCTGCTCGGCCATGGAAACCCATTTCATGAAGCTCCCGACGAACAGTTCTTGTGCTGAAGTTGCTTCCAGAGGCAGTTTGGAACTGCGTGTAGTGAGTGTTGCAACTGAGGACAGATGATTTTTATGCGCTATGTGCTTCAGAACTCGGCGGTCCCGCTCTGTGAGATTCTGTGGCCTACCACTTCGCGGCTGAGCCATTCGTGGCTGAGCCATGTTCCTAGACGTTTCCACTTCACAATAACAATACTTACAGTTGACCAGGGCAGCTCTAGCAGGGCAGAAATTTGATGAACTGACTTGTTGAAAAGGTTGCATCCTATGCCGGTGCCATGTTGTAAAGTCACTGAGCCCCTCAGTAAGGCCATTCTACTGCCAATGCTTGTCTATGGAGATTGCATGGCTGTGTGCTGTTTTATCCCCCCGTCATCAATGGGTGTGGCTAAAATAGCAAAATCCACTAATTTGAAGGGATGTCCACATATTTTTTGTATATATAGTGTACTTCTGCCAGGTAAACCTACTTTGCAGTTAACATTTAATTGAGAAGGTTTTGGTGAAAGCATTTCTGTCAACCCACAAGATGATTATGACATCAACTGGCTACAGATGGAGTATTAGACAAACAGAAGCACCACACAGACAGACAGGGGCAATATTGCTGGAAATGAATTGGCAGATATTGTGTTAGGTTTGGTTTTATTAAGCCAATAGTGGCTAACCAGGGGTGGGATAATGTAAAAGTTGCATTAATTAGATAGCTGTGAGTTTAAGGTGTCTGATGCTACTCATAGGTGGGTTACTGGTAGCTCGCCATAGCTCGAGATCAACCTGTTAGAGACCACTGATCTATTGGTTTTCACTACAGCCCTTAAATCCTTGAAAAGAACTTCCCCCTCAAAATAGGTAAACAATTAAGTTTTTGTTATCTTTTATACACTACATGTTATTCAGTAAATATGCATACAAACTGCCCTAACTTGCTTGTGACCGAGGTTAATGATTATAGTTTGAGGTAGAGTTGGTGGACACTTGAGTATTTGGCCTGGATATCAGAAGAGACCTGTTAATGATTTCATTAACCTAACCTATCCTAACCTTACAGTCAAGAGATGCTTTTTTTCTACTCCCCTTCGTGTGCAGGTGCGCGCACACACACACACACACACACACACACACACACACACACACACACACACACACACACACACACAAAGGGTACATTTATCGTTGTGTTATAAACTAAAGGTTGTTGTATTATCTATCATCATTCATTAAGCATTATAAATAGGGTTATTAAAAGTAATGAATGAAGTAGTAAATGTGGTTTATATTGATAGAAGCCACCTAGCAATGGCTTTTTATCTCAAAATGTGACATTTTATAGATGTACAGACACAACATGTTTTCCAGTTAATGTTGTTGAAAGCAATTTGAGTCAAAGCCTAAACAAAAAGACAATTCAAATAAGCAGAATTGCAATTCTGCTCTCTTCATCTTTCAGCACTGGATATTAGACTCTATGCAGAATTGGGTATTGACAAGTGTGAGCAACACATACGCCTACATTTGGTTCATTAAAACCAAATGTAGGCCTTTTATAAGTTTCCTTTTTTGGCGAGTGCAAATGGCAGTGGGATAAGCTAGAATTTAACTTTGAACAGTGACGGGACATCCGTTTATCTCTGGACGCCAGCTTGGTTGTCTTATTAAAGAGGTGTGAGTCACAAGGTGTTGTCCTGACATGAAAGATGTGCGCAGTGTGACTGCCACGTGTTTACTGTAGTACTATTATTGGGTGGGGAGTAAAGTGTGTGTTTGGTGTTTATTATCCTCCTGCTTCTGCAAGCATGTGGCACCACTCGAGGCAATAGTAATTGCACTAAGGGGTTGGTTACCATGTGTAATGTGTTGAATCTAATTTCATTTATAAATTCATAACAAGTGGATGTAATGCAACCATTGAGAACATGACTTTAGCAGCTAATTTATCAATGTATCATACTCTGCAGACATCTTTCATAGGAACAGAAAGTTGAGAACTATCACCGCTACAGTGCAATTAATGTATTGTTTAGTGTTGTGTAGTGGCTTTGCTGGCATGCATCCCACTTTGACACAGTAGACTAGACTAGATACGGTAGACTGGTTTGCTAACTACCTCTCTCAAAGAGTGCAGTGTATAAAGTCAGAACATATGCTGTCTCAGCCATTGCCTGTCACCAAGGGAGTATCCATCTTCTCAATTTACATCAACAACAAAACTCAAGCAGTAGGAAGCTCTCTCATCCATTTAGATGCAGATTATACAGTCTTATACTCAGCTGGCCCCTCCCCGGATTTTGTGTTAAATGCTCTACAACAAAGCTTTCTTAATGTCCCACAAGCTTTCGCTGCTCTAAACCTTGTTCTGAACAACTCAAAAACAAAGGTAATGTGAATTGTTAAGAAGAATGCCCCTCTACCCACTGGTGTGATTACTAACTCTGAGGGTTTAGAGCTTGAGGTAGTCACCTCATACAAGTACTTGGGAGTATGGCTAGACGGTACACTGTCCTTCTCTTAGCACATATCAAAGCTGCAGGCTAAGATTAAATCTAGACTTGGTTTCCTCTATCGTAATCGCTCCTCTTTCAGCCCAGCAGCCAAACTAACCCTGATTCAGATGACCATCCTACCCATGCTAGATTACAGAGATGTAAATTGTAGATCGGCAGGTAAGGGCTCTCGAGCGCCTAGATGTTCTTTACCATTCGGCCATCAGATTTGCCACCAATGCTCCTTATAGGACACATCACTGCACTCACTACTACTCTGTAAACTGGTCATCTCTGTAAACCCGTCACAAGACACACTTGTTGATGCTTATTTATAAAGCCCTCTTTGGCGTCACTCCCCCCATCTGAGATATCTACTGCAGCCCTCATCCTCCACATACAACACCCGTTCTGCCAGTTACATTCTGTTAAAGGTCCCCAAAGCACACATCCCCGGGTCGCTCGTCTTTTCAGTTCTATGAAACTAGTGACTGGAACGAGCTGCAAAAAAACACTCAAACTGGACCGATCTCTTCATTCAAAGACTCAATCATGGACACTCTTACTGACAGTTGTGGCTGCTTCGCATGCTGTTGTCTGTGCCCAATAATGTTTGTACCATGTTTTGTGCCGCTACCATGTTGTGCTGCTGCCATGTTGTGTTGCTACCATGTTGTGTTTTCATGTGTTGCTGCCATGCTATGTTGTTGTCTTAGGTCTCTCTTTATGTAGTGTTGTGGTGTCTCTCTTGTTGTGATGTGTGTTTCGTCCTATATTTTTATCTTATGTTTTATTTTTAATCCCAGCCCCCGTCCCTGCAGGAGGCCTTTGCCTTTTGGTAGGCCGGCATTGTAAATAAGAATTTGTTCTTAACTGACTTGCCTAGTTAAATAAAAGTGAAATAAAATAAAATGAATTGCACAGTATAAATTGCAGGGAAACAGATTAATGGCTGAACCAGTTTACATATCCAATCATCATAGCTTCCATTTACTGTGATTGTTCAATTCCAGAGAATCCGTTGGAATAACCATGGCTATTTTCTAATCCAATTATTCTGGATTGGATGTTTATTTTGCTAAAATGCACTTCTGATACGACATGTCATCATATTTACCTTATAAACATCGTATTGGTATGATCATCCTGTTTGCATGGGAAGTAAATATTTGGAACAAAAAGCTGAGAGAGAGAGAGAGAGAGAGAGAGAGAGAGACCCCATCTGGCAGGAAACACTTAAACAAATCTCATGAATACGCTACAATGTCCAGTATCACATTAGCAAGACCACATAGTGCAAGATACAGGAAATAGGGTGCCATTTGGGACATAGCCCACAACAAGGTTGTCTCTGTTGTGTGTAATCTCTGTTGATCACTCGGAGGGAGGGAGGGAGGGAGGGAGGGAGGGAGGGAGGGAGGGGGGGAGGGAGGGAGGGAGGTCACAATCTAGGTCAGCCATCAGTAATCCATAGAATAGAAGTATGCTGTGGACACAGAGTGCTGACTGACAGCACCATCATCCTCTCTTTCTTCCTCTCCGGACTGCAGATCCGTGACTAGCTCCCTCCACAGTCACACATTCACACGATGCAGCTAAGACTATCAATAGTCTAATGTCATACCTACAGATCTCTGTTCATAATACTGATATGTAGGTAGTCTCTTATACCAGGCTGGAATGCAACACTAATATGTGATGTAACAATATAAAGTTCAATAAAGATGGTGATAGGTGTCATAACATCTCATTCAGTGTTCCATCATTTGTGTTAGTGGGTTCAATTCCCCCCCAAATGTATGCACGCATGACTAAGTCGCTTTAGATTAAAGCATCTGTTGAATGGCATCTATAGTTTGAAAGTCATTGGCTGAATGTTGTTCTGATTCTGAAATTAAAAACAGCTGACATTCTTATAGAACAAGATATCCTGCATGTAGTGTAAGGCAGGATCACCTTGTGCTGCTCTTTCATGAGATGTATCAATCAACCAATCAAACTTTATTTATACAGCACATTTCTTACAGAAAATGCAATTCAAAGTGCTTAACAAATATTAAAAGGTAACAAAGACAAAAACACAATAGGTGTTTTAAGGCTTTATGGATATAAAACCAACTGAGGCCCTCCTGTGGACTACGAGGTGAACAGCCAGCTAGCACAGATGCTGTTGTACTATACACGTCTGACTCTGATAGCGTTGTCCCAAATGGCACCCTATTCCCTATATAGTGCACTACTGTTGATCAGAGCCCATAGGGCTCTAGTCAAAAGTAGTGCACTATGTAGGGAATAGGGTGCCATTTGGGATGCCGCCAAAGTCTCAAATATTAAGATCCACAACATCCTGGATTGTGGCTTTACAGCAGGACGTAGACTTTATGATACATCTCAGCTGTGGCCTGTGGGTTTGTGGGTGAGTAAACCTACTGTCTTCTGAACAGTGGGTGTGTCAGAACAACAAACAGTGTAGGCCTACAAGTCATATTGGCACTCACTAGTGGAGAGGGGCATATATTTAAAGTGGTTTCCGTCATACCTTTTAGTTCTTGAACTTTGCATCTTTTTGCATTGACCCGGCAGAGTTCGGTGCTATTCAGGAAGGGGTTGCAGGTCAAGTCGGCCACCTTGCTGAGTTGAATGGGCCACAGAAGTAGCCTAACAGACTGCAAGCACAAACGCACACACACACACACACACACACACAATGCCCTTCTACCCTCTACAAATTAGTCTGACCTATCTACCATTCCCGTGTTTAATTGCTATATTGTAATTACTTCGCCACCATGGTCTATTTATTGCCTTAACCCCCTTATCTTACCTCATTTGCACTCACTGTATATAGACTTTTTGTTTTCTTTTGTTCTACTGTATTATTGACTGTATGTTTTGTTTATTCCATGTGTAACTCTGTGTTGTTGTATGTGTCGAATTGCTATGCTTTATCTTGGCCTTGTTCTCAACTGGCCTACCTGGTTAAATAAAGGTGAAATAAAAAAATAAAAAATAAATAGTCCATGTGTCAGTCAGGTGCAGTGCGGCAAGGTGCCAACCACATAGCATACACCCTGCACAGACAACTCTACATAGAATTGCAAACACAGATTTCACTCACTCCATATTTGCTAACCTTGATGGTGGTCAGATGCTCAGTCAACTTTGAATGACATAACCCTTCAACAGTGTTGATAACTGGAGCCAACAGAGAACACTGATAAATTAGAATGGTCAGAATTGAGGTTGCCCAAATATTCCAGCAAGTTGCTGTCTATGGTTCCAAATTCATACAGTGTATACCTACAGTGGGGGGGGGGGGGTATTATTTCCCTCATTAAAATTATTTCCCTCAATACTTATTTCCCTCAATACTTATTCCCCTCATTAAAATGCAAATCGATTTATAACATTTTTGACATGCATTTTTCTCAATATTTTTGTTGTTATTCTGTTTCTCACTGTTCAAATAAACCTAACATTAAAATTATAGACTGATCATTTCTTTGTCAGTGGGCAAACATACAAAATCAGCAGGGGATGAAATACTTTTTTCCCCCACTGTATATTGTTTATTAAAAATAATGCAATTCATATTATTCGCTGCAGCATAACTAGTAGTGCTCATTTACAATGTGTTTTTATTTATGGTATATTTACCAAAGGAGTTGCTTTGTGACTGAACTGACTTTTGAAATATACAGCCTACTCTGCCAGGGCTTTGCTAAAGGTTGTGATGAAGTGTTCAGTAGGTGTACTACTGCCATCTAGTGGTTAATCATATTACATGCAGTTACCATAAACCAGGCATATTGCACATGTCAAGACCGAATATGCCTACTGAAATAATATTACAAACAATACAAAAAATGGGGAATTGATTTTGGCAAACCAACTAGAACTACATTGTATAAGGCCTTTGATTGAATCAAGCTTTAAAGCTGTAATCCTTGATGGTAAAATGTGCAGGTACATTTGCGGTATTACAACAACAAATAAGTTACTGCAAAACAACAAACACTTGTCTTTTTCCTTCGGGCATCATTGCACACGCCATAAAACAGCAGAACTATACTCCAATTGTTTTTTTTACCATGCTGGGTGACGCTTCTCACCTCCGCTTCAGCAACAAAACAATAAAAACGCTTGTGGGCAGAAAGTGGCGCTGTTTCTCCTATAGCAGATTCCATCTATGGGTTGACAGAATTGTGTAAGTATTTATTAAAAAACTAAGATTTTTTGTTTGTAATGTAACGGCCATATCCACATTCAATTACTTTCTAAATGTGATCCGTTACAGTTACCTGCAAAACATTTTAAATCAGAAACATAACTTTTGGATGACCCAAACTCAGTAACGTAATTTGATTACCTTCGGTTACTTTTGGATTACTTTTCCCTTAAAGAGGCATTAGCAGAAAACAAAAAGGATCCATCAAATGCATTTGGTGTGTCATCATAGTGGTCTCTGACTTATGATTGGACTCACTCAGGTGGAACAAACTGAAATTTGCGACTTTTCCGATGCTGAATTGAATGTCATTGAGAAAACAGAAAGATGTCGATTTTTTTTTTCACAAACATTCATCGAGTTTTTCACAAGTAATTATCCCTAATAATTAGAAATAATACATTTGAGTTAAATTAGACAACCACATGTGTCATAGCGCATCGATATGTCTATTGCTACTGTTGAAAATGGACGAGAAAACCAGGTTCCTTACTTTTGTTTTGTGTAATATTTGCAACATTTTTATTTAATATCACTTTCTCACTATCCACTTTATGGCGACACATATGCCAGGGGCTTTTCATGAGGAACCTCCTTAGTTGGTGGGGGTTCTTGCAGGAACTGCCCAACTGAAACATTTGGATTTGAAAGGACAGCAGGTGCAGGCACTTAAATGAAAAATGTAAATTGTATGATCTAAACTCATATTGTTTTATGATGATACCATCTATCTTTTAATATTTGTGAAAATATTTCTCAAACAGAAAATGGGCAAAAACGAGTTGAATCAACGTTGTTTCCGCGTCATTTCAGCCCCCAAAATATATGTACTGACGTTGATTTAATGTGGGAAAAAAACTGGATTTTAGTAATCACTCTAGGGCATTTTTTTTCAACCAACTTCAACCTAAATCCAACGACATTGTGAAATGTTTTGTTGATTTCACGTTGAATTCATGTTAGTTGACAACTCAACCAAATATAAAGGTCGAACAGAGATCTGTGCCCAGTGGGCGCTTTTTAACCAGTTATCGTATCAATTTAAATAATTCGATGATATCATTTTATTTTCCAAGTAGACTTTATTGAAAACATATACAAAAGTTAAAAGTGCACAATGACAATAAATGAAAGTTTGTTACAATCCAAAATGGTGAGCATTACAAGCATATGTGGCCACAGGGTACTTCAAATAACAGTTACGCGGTGGGTCGGCAAAACGAGGAGCAACGCTGGGTCTGGAGTGGGTCAGATAGGAGGGATCAGCACACATGCGCATCTTCTTGATATGCCTTACATCATCATCATCACCAATGAGTCCGTGGACTGTGGCTGCCACTGTCGTGTAGCTGGGGTAACCGTCACCTGCGTGGGGAACAAGGTTCGTCTCCACAGGTGGAGAGTCCCAGCTCATCCTCGTGGTTCCAACTCCTCTCTCCGCGCGCAATGGCGGTTGATCCGTTGGCGCGCTGGACACAACCGCCAATGCAGCGGGTCTTGGGCACAGACGAGAAGTACTGTCTCTGTTCAAGATGGATTCGATGGAGAAAGCACCTCTGAACTTCACCTCATTATTATTCTGCATATGAGGGCTGGTGAGGGTTGGTTTTGGTGAGAAGCCCGCGGCAAATCGCTCTGATATCTGTTCTGCCTCCATTCGCACTTTGGTGGACAAGTCGGGGAACAAGTCCAGTATGCCCTTGAAGTGGCGTCTCGCCATCTTCGCTGTAATTTGACTCTCGTCGACTTTCCAGAAGTTCTTCTTTGAGTGTGGCATATATGGACTGACTGGAACCTGAAATAGATAAACACGTCAAATGAATGTATGTTGATCTCAGGGGGGTTGAATGAAAGATACAATAAATAATGTCGCATATAGTTGATATAATTATTGTGGACATACCTTGACAAAACAATCGTTGGATGATAAGCAGACCCTGATGTTGTTCTCGATGCCTTTTCTGTCTCCTGAGAGGAAAGCTCCCAACTTGTCCATCAACTGCAAATCATAACACTCCATATTAGCACTCGTCATTAATTAAGCAACATTATTCATTTTCAGAACACAGTTGAAAGTACACCCTGGGAGATAAAATATATTGTTTCACCTGACTAAATGTGAGCATCTTGTCTGGAGAGTCCTGAATGACATAAGCAATCAGTCCCAGATAGGTTGTGCTCTTCTTCTTGCCATAACGTTGATTCTTCCTTTGCTGAACAACGTTGGACGGAGCCTGCGGATGTAGGAGAGTTCCCATGATGTTCTCTGTCGTGCTCTGCATCTTTTGTGTTGTAGAGTTCTTCACACACCAAGTCACACACAGAGCACTGATATCAGGACCTTGTTCAGTGGAACTGTTAACCTGGAATGAGGCAGTTCCAGACCTCTGGATATATGTCCTGCTAGAACAATAGGACGAAAGAAGGTGTGCATTCTACATTAACTAGGCCTATAGGATCTTTTCATACTGAGAGAAGGTGTTAAACGGTGGGGCGGGGCTCTGAGGGGGACATGTACAGTTGTCCTTCCCTTTAAGATAGTTTTAGTTTCAGTGTTCTACTTTAATTTTCGTTATTAAGTCAACAGTTATATGACAAACACGCAAGCCTGTGAACTCAACATTGTGATATTGTCCAGTACCAGTTCATGCGTTTTGTATGGTCATGCCATCTTTGCGCCATCTTTAGGAATGTAACTTTTGCATCCATTGGCATCAACCATTAGTCTATGTGATTAACGGGGCTGAGCTAGAGCAGTGTTTGTGAGACGAGCAGATCCTGAAGGGGCGTGGGGGCTGGGGCTTTTTTTACTAAAACGTCGCTAAAGTCCGAATTAAACGCTATCTATGAAAAACTGTAGCTCTCACGAACATGCACGTGTACCATGATTAGTGAGGCTACCCAAGCTACATAAGAGTCATTAGAAGGTAAAGGGTCCTTCTACATAGAAGGTCATAGGAAATCCTGAACATAGTCACAAACTAAAAACTCCCAACAACAAAACTCCAAACAGTTGTCACTGACTCGTTGGATATTCATATCCCTCTGAGCAAACCATTTCTGTACTTACAGCATTCATATAAATTCATTTTTATCAGGTTTTTGCTTTGGCTGGCCTTTTTATTTATTGAAAATTGTCAATGAAACTCATGAAGGCAAATATTTAGTGTTGTGCTTGTAGCGCTGGTTGTCTTGAATATAAAATGGTTAACACTTAATCGTAAGGCTAAATTTAAGGGCTGGACTTGCAGATAAATGAAAGTCAGACAAATGAAAAGTCGATGTTTGCTGGTCTCTCCAGACTGATAGAGGAGTTGGATAGATTTACTTATTGCTGCTAATACGTTTTGTAGGCCAATGCACTTTTCCTAAACCTAAAATCAAGTATATTCAACGTTTTGAATCCCACAGCTTTATTTTCTGACTCTGGTTGTCCATTTTCCAGATATAAAGATGTAATATTCCAAAAACAAATGTTAGAATGCATAACAGGGTGATTCACATTTTAAATGAATGTATAGACCAAATGTAATTTAATAATGAAAATATAGTGTCTGGGCCCAATGTAAGATCTGAGGTTCCATATTAAGGCAAGGGAATCTTTGAAAACTCTATTTGTATACAACACCTGAGAATGAGTAGTCCGTGTTAAATTGTATTTACTCAAATAACTGGTAATACGTGATTATTTAATTTAGGATGTCTACACAAAGAAAGTTTATTTTTTATTTTTCAGTTCGACCCTATACCACACTCATCTGTTCCATTGTCCCGGGTAATGCGTTCTGTATAACAAAGGCGTCTGTCGCATTTGCATCCACTAAATATGTATCAGAGATTCACAGGACTATAACATTGGAATGTTGAGAAATGCTGCCTCGTCCTGGCTGGACAATCACAGTTGAAACCTATAGAGGATTTACATGAAAGGAATTACAGAGCAGAATTAAATGAGCTACATTTTTGCTCTTGAATATGTTCTTGCCACTGTTGCCAGTATAATTTCACCTGTCGACATTCTCCAACAGATGGCATATTTGTAATCAATGTCTTATTTGCCAAGAGAGGATAGTAAAAATAAGTTGTTTTGCATGAAATAAAATTTATTGCACTTGTTTTTGGTTTATTATTGAATTTGAATGTATATAAATGATATTGGTTGATATAGAAATTCTTATTATTGGAGAGAAAGATATAGAAATGTTTGGAAAATGTTTATTATGTGAAATGTTTTAATGGAAAGCCTTTTAAATGTTATTTTGACACCTGGTCGCCATTGGCTTACCTGTAGAATGGCATTTAAGAGGTTAATAGGAAGATGGCGTCAGTAAAACATAATTGGAGCAGGTGATAGTGGCCTGGTAAGGAAGATGCCAAGGCAAAGAGTTTGCAACCGTTTATACCACTTAAATTATCTTTTTTTTTTATTTAATCGTTTTTAACTTGCCATTATGTATCTTTTTTAGTTATTGTTTTGTTATTAATATCACGTGGAATCTTTTTCTAGGATATTATCTGGAGTCTACCTGGTCAGAGTAATACATTACTTTCTCTCTTTATTGAGGAAATATTTGATAAGGTTCTGTTATGGGTGCCTGTAACATTGAGACCTGAGGACTAACTGAAATCTCAGGTGAAATCAGTTACTTCTTAGTCAAACACGTCTATTAAAGTAGTTGTTTGTGAAAAATAGCCTACCCAAATCAAATCATCCCTGGGGTTCGAGTAGACTCTACACTCTAAGAAGAAAAGGTTCCTGGAGTATCCTTTAGGGGTTCTTCAAATTGAAACTGTGGGGGAACCCATATAAGTTCTTCAAAGAACCCCTTTTAATGGATCCTCAAAGAACCTTTTGAAAAACATTTTGGGATTCGTTTTTGAACTGCCCCCTTCCCTATTATTATTAATCATAATAATACACATAACAAAAACAACAATAACACAATATTTTAGTTGTCAGTGTTTATTATGCGAGGTAAACCCAAATGTGAGCTAAACTCGCATCAGAGCCCCAAGTCCAATGGGTTAGGGTTGATGTTAATGTGTTGATGTTCTCTGTATCCGTAGTCAGAATTATTTTGCAGTGAATGTTTAACAAACAGGTTTCCTTTTATATTCATCAGAGGTGTAGGGAGGGGGATGTCTGTGAATCCAACAAATAGGAATTATACAGATGATTAACAGAACATACACACAGCAGTATGTATACCTTGGTTTTTGTCATGAATGAAAAAACTGTAAGGGAGGAGGATGGTAAATGTGATCTGCATACCAATACCAATACCAATACCAGTACCAATACCAATACCAATACCAATACCAGTACCAATACCAATACCAATACCAATACCAATACCAATACCAATACCAATACCAATACCAATACCAATACCAATACCAATACCAATACCAATACCAGTACCAATACCAATACCAATACCAATACCAATACCAATACCAATACCAATACCAATACCAATACCAATACCAATACCAATACCAATACCAATACCAATACCAATACCAGTACCAATACCAATACCAGTACCAGTACCAATACCAGTACCAATACCAGTACCAATACCAATACCAGTACCAGTACCAGTACCAGTACCAATACCAGTACCAATACCAGTACCAGTACCAATACCAATACCAGTACCAGTACCAGTACCAGTACCAATACCAATACCAGTACCAGTACCAGTACCAATACCAATACCAATACCAGTACCAGTACCAGTACCAATACCAGTACCAGTACCAATACCAATACCAGTACCAATACCAGTACCAGTACCAGTACCAATACCAGTACCAATACCAATACCAATACCAGTACCAGTACCAGTACCAGTACCAATACCAGTACCAGTACCAGTACCAATACCAATACCAGTACCAGTACCAATACCAATACCAGTACCAATACCAATACCAGTACCAATACCAGTACCAATACCAATACCAGTACCAGTACCAATACCAGTACCAGTACCATTACCAGTACCAATACCAATACCAGTACCAGTACCAATACCAGTACAAATACCAATACCAGTACCAGTACCAATACCAGTACCAGTACCAGTACCAGTACCAATACCAATACCAGTACCAATACCAGTACCAGTACCAATACCAGTACCAATACCAGTACCAGTACCAATACCAGTACCAGTACCAGTACCAATACCAATACCAGTACCAGTACCAGTACCAATACCAATACCAGTACCAATACCAGTACCAGTACCAATACCAATACCAGTACCAATACCAGTACCAGTACCAATACCAGTACCAGTACCAGTACCAATACCAATACCAATACCAATACCAATACCAATACCAATACCAATACCAATACCAATACCAATACCAATACCAATACCAATACCAATACCAATACCAATACCAATACCAATACCAATACCAATACCAATACCAATACCAATACCATTACCAATACCAATACCAATACCAATAGCAAAACCAATAGACATACCTTTGTATGCCTCCTCATCTGTATACCTGCAGACAGACACAGAAGTGAGCAGTTCAGTCATCTGGACCAATACAGCTATCCTTCATCATATTCTTATTGCCTACATAATCTTACCTCTTTAATTACTTACTTACTTACTTACTTACTTACTTACTTACTTACTTACTTACTTACTGACTTACTGACTTACTTATTTACTTACTTACTTACTTACTTACTTACTTACTTACTTACTTACTTACTTACTTACTTACTTACTGACTTACTTATTTACTTACTTACTTACTTACTTACTTACTTACTTACTTACTTACTTACTGACTTACTGACTGACTGACTTACTTACTTACTGACTTACTTACTTACTTACTTACTTACTTACTTACTTACTTACTTACTTACTTACTTACTTACCTACTTACTTACTTACTTACTTACTTACTTACTTACTTACTTACCTACTTACTTACTTACTTACTTACTTACTTACTTACTTACTTACTTACTTACTTACTTACTTACTTACTTACTTACTTACTTACTTACCTACTTACTTATTTACTTACTTTATTGTCTCCATGGGGAAATTTTGTTGCAGTGTCATGTACACGTTTAAAGTGTCGTTTAAATACAAAACAAAATTGACAATACAACTTTCATAACAGTTACATACCAATAAAACATAATTTTTTTTAAAGACTAGCCTGCTGGCCGTACTGAGTCGATAGGAACATAAGCCTGAGCTATTTAGGAGGGATATCACACCTGGCACAAATAATTGTCAAGTTCTGTTTTTCCTGCTGAGAGGTGCCCTATACCTGCACCCAGAGGGGAGTAGTTCAAAGTCCGGGTACAGGGGGTGGCTTGGGTCTAAAATGATTTTGTGAGCCTTGTGGAGGGCCTTGACCTTAAAGATCTCATCCAGGCCTGTCTGTTTGACTCCAAGTACCTTGTGGAGGGCCCTGACCTTAAAGATCTCATCCAGGCCTGTCTGTTTGACTCCAAGTACCTTGCTTACTGTGATGATAATCCTTCTCAGCATATTTCTCTGGCTGACAGTGACATTGCCAAACCAACAAACAATACAAAAAGTTAAAATACTCTCAATGAAAGATTTGTAAAACAGAGTCAGTATAGTACAGTCTACATTAAAATATCCCAGCGTTTTGAGAAAGTACAGTCTCTGTTGGCTCTTTATGTAGATCAGATCTATACATTTACTCCACTAAAGCTTATTGTCCAAGACAACACCCAGGTATTTGTATTCCTCTACAATCTGACAGATGTTGTACACTTCCTGAAGTCCACACACATCTCTTTGGTCTTGTTGGTATTGAGGATCAAGTGCTTTATTTTACCTTTATTTAAATAGGCAAGTTAGTTAAGAACAAGTTCTTATTTTCAATGACAGCCTAGGAACAGTGGGTTAACTGCCTTGTCCAGGGGCAGAACGACAGATTTGTACCTTGTCAGCTCGGGGATTCAATCTTGCAACCTTGCGGTTACTAGTCCAACATCTAACCACTAGGCTACCCTGCCACTACAAAGTCATCTAGGACCGGGCCATGATGTTCCTCGTCATCATGCAACAGGCTGATCAAGGCAGTGTCATCAGTGAACTTAATGAGGTGTCTGTCAGGATGGGAACTAGCACAACTATTCGTGTACACGATGTACAGGAGTGGGGACAAAACACATCCCTGAGGAGAGCCTGTGTTGGAATTGCGTATGTCCGACACATGGGGAACTATTTTGACTCGCTGTGAGAATTGGCTCAGGAAGTCCAACGGCCATAAAACCAGCCCCCCATCTAAGGAGAAGTCCCGAATGAGTCTCTGTGCCAGAATTTAGGGATGGATTGTGTTGAAGGCAGAAGAAAAGTCAACAAACAGAACCCTAACATGGGATTTAGCACCCTCTAGATGTCTATAGACCATGTTAAGGAGGGTAAGAATGGCATCATCAACTCCTCTGCTGGGCTGATAGGCAAACTGAAATGGGTCGAGATGCTTCTGGGTGACGCTGAGAATATGACTTTTCACAATTTTCTCAAGGCATTTCATTACTAAGGATGTCAAGGCGACAGGGCTGTAGTCATTCAGCACAGAGGGATTAGATGCTTTAGGAATTGGTATAATTATTGAGTTTTTCAACAATACTAGTGTCACGTCCTGATCAGTAAAATGGTATTTTGTTATTGTAGTTTGGTCAGGACGTGGCAGGGGGTGTTTGTTTTATGTAGTTCGGGGTTTGTTGGGCTATGTTATTATGTAAGAGGGGTATTTGTTTAGAGTGTTCCAGGGTTTTTGGTCTATGTTCTAGGTTAGTGTTTTTCTATGTTCAGTCTAGTCTTTCTATTTCTATGTTTAGTTAATGGGGTTGACCTTCAATTGGAAGCAGCTGCTCCTCGTTGCTTCTAATTGAAGGTCTTATTTAAGAGGGGTGTTTTTTTCTATGGGATTTGTGGGTAATTGTTTCCTGTTTTTTGTCTGTGCACCTGACAGGACTGTTTAGTGTCGGTCGTTGTTTTGTATACGTGATTTGTTTGTTTTTCCTTCTTTTGATTTAATAAAGAAGATGAGTATACACGTTCCCGCTGCACCTTGGTCTAATCCTTACGACAACCGTTACAACTAGCACGTGTTGCTGGTCAAGTGAGGATTGGAAAATGTCTGTAAAAACACCAGCCAATTGTTCAGCACAGTGCTTTAACACATGTCAACTTATTTTGTCTGGGCCTGGGCTTTTGTATGTGTTATATCCCCTGAACAACTTTAAAACATCAGACTGTTCAACAACAACTCTCTCAAACATTTGTAATGATGCTTCCATTTGTTTTACCTCTGACGCAAAGTTGTCTGATTCAAATCTTGAGACGAAAACATTCAGTTCATTAGCCATGTTCTGTCCCTCATATCTCCCAAGGTCAGCACTGGTTTTCCCCTTCCTATACGTGGGGGGGCACTAGTCATGGATTTAATCCCTTGCCAGGCCACCCTTGCATTTCCTGGGGAGAGGGTCCTCTCCACCCTTTGCTTGTGTGCCTCCTTGTCCACCAGTATCTGTGTTTTGATCTCACGTTGTACATCTCTTAAAGATTGTCTATTAGCCTCAGCATAAACTGATCTCACGTTGTCCATCTCTTAAAGCCTGTCTATTACCCTCAGCATAATCTGATCTCACGGTGTCCATCTCTTAAAGCCTGTCTATTACCCTCAGCATAAACTGATCTCACGTTGTCCATCTCTTAAAGCCTGTCTATTACCCTCAGCATAATCTGATCTCACGGTGTCCATCTCTTAAAGCCTGTCTATTACCCTCAGCATAAACTGATCTCACGGTGTCCATCTCTTAAAGCCTGTCTATTACCCTCAGCATGAACTGCCTTCTTCCTATCACAAGTAGTGATTTTAGATGTTTTGATACTCAAGGCTTATTGTTAGGGAAGATTTGACAGGTTTTAGTAGGCACAACTGACTCAACACAGAAGTTTACATAGTCTGAAACAACATCTGTGAGTTCATCAAGATCAGAGCTGCTGTCCTCAAATACCTCCCACATAGTACAGTCAAAACGCCCCTGGAGACAAGTGATACTGTTGTCCTTCCAGATCTGGACAGTTTTAACTGTGGCTTTCTCCCTCTCCAGGAGCAGACAGTATGTTGGCCTGAGGTAGACCACATTGTGGTCTGATGTCCCCAGGGGATCTCTGGTGGTGGCAGAAAACGCATTTGGTATTGTGCCACAGCACAACTCAAGATTCCTTTGTTGATTGATATCCATTGAATTGTGTCCATTTTCTGTTTTAGAAATATTTGCACAAATATGAAAATATAGAGGGTATCATCGTAAAACAATAGGAATTTAGATCATACAAGGGACAAACCTTTCCTTAAATTGAGGAGATCTTTACATTTTTCAGTTTAGTTTCTGCACCTGCTGTCCTTTCAAATTCAAATCCAAATGTTTCTGTTGGGCAGTTAGGTTCCTGCAGAACCCCCACCAACTCAGGAGGTTCCTCGATGATACCCACCTCCTATGGCGTTCTTGGAAGAACCTTTTGGGGGCACTTTTCAGTGCCAAGAACTGTAAGGTTCTTCAAAGAACTTTGAGGATCTTAGAAGAACCCTTGTTGAACCCCTATTTTTTAGAGTGTATTACAATAAATATTTCACTGACATACAACATCTACATATTAAATGTAATATCATTATGTGTCTAGTATAGTTTTTTACAGTACTACATCTAATTTGTGATCAATGTAATGCCAAACAGTGGACAGTGAAAACCAGGGTCCTTTATATCATAACTGTGTTAATTTATTGGTATTTTATTTAACCAGGTAAGTCCTTGAGACCACGTTCTCTTTTACAATAACGACCTGACCAAGACAGAACAGTGTAATAACTATCAAGAACATTTCAGCTGTCTGTTTAGCAATCAGTAATTAGTAAAATGAAGGAAAATAAATAGCCTGTTTATAAGGAAATCAGACAATGATTAGAAAACAACATGGACTGCGCTGACTGTTTTATCACAGGAGGTGATAAATCCAAATACATATAGTATATAACCTGAACCTCAGATAGGCCTAGATCTTGTATTTATGATCATTTTGATCTGTTTTGTTTTAAAAGAACCTCATAGCTTAATGAATAAATGAAAACAACATCCTCTACCACCCGCCACCTGAACCGTTACTTTTATCATTTATACTAATAAAGTTTGTTTTAAATAAAATAATGTCGGGAAAGAACAATAGTTGAATTTATAGTTAATTGTTTGTATCAACAACCCATTTAGGCTGGGTAGATGTCTTGCTTTGACCACACCCTCCTTCCTTTCTCCTGGGCTGCCTCTCCCACCCATCCATGTGTTTATATGGACAGAAAAGAGCAGCTCCGAGCTGTCCAATCAGGCCCAGTGTCTAGTGTCTCCATCATTCCACTTCCACAGTTCATCTGAGAACGTCCTGATATCAGTGCTCTGTGTGACTTGGTGTGAGAAGGGAGCCCTTCAGCGCCTTCAATTTTTATTCAGACATTTGGACAACACAAATAAATAATCAGAACATTTAAAACTATATAACTATAAATATATATACAAAAATAAGACTCAGAAATATCAAAAAGAAGTATCAAAGACAAATAGAAACAAATTGTAGTATATAAATACAAATAAAAAAGAGAATTGAATTATTACACGATATTGCTAACAAAAAACACAAATAAAACTAAATTGCACAAATCCCATATCACACAAATAGAATAACACGTTTAACATATTTAACATTTATATATATATATATATATGTTTTCAATAAAGTTTACTTGGAAAATAAAATGTTGCCATATCTATTGATTTTAATTGATATATAAGACATGGTTAAAAGGCATAGGCCTACTTGATGCGTGCAGTATATCAGGGGTGTCCAACTCATTCCAAGGAGGGCCTTGTGTCTGCAGGTTTTTGATTTTTCCTTTCAATGAAGCCCTGGACAACCAGGTGTTGGAAGTTCCTTACTAATTACTGACCTAAATTCATCAATCAAGTACAAGGGTGAAGCGAAACCCCCAGTGTCTCTGTGGAATGAGTTTGAAACCTGTGCAGTATATGGTCCAAATAAATGTCACTTGGAAACAGCTTAAACAAATGTGGCTACTTTGTTGTTATTCTGGCTGCACTTTTTGACTGTAAATTAGCCGTAGTTGGTTAACTAGCAAGCAAGGAATAAGAACGTTGCCAGCAAGTATGGCAATGGTACATTTAGAACAAACGACTGGGTCGCATCCATAGATACAGAAACTGAACGACGGCGTCAAGTCTCTAGCAACCGAACCAATATAACAAACGACTAGCTGGGTAGCAACCCTAGATTTGTGTCGGGACTATATTTTGTGGAAGGATGAAATAGTATGAATAAATTCATCAAAATAACGTTTTTAACGAAAATATGTCAATCATTATTTGAATATGTTGGTAACCCGTGGTATAAAAGTGATAATGCCCTCGAAGCCGATGTTGGAGGGTATATTGGCATGGTTTGGCAAATATTGGCCAAAATATCCTCAGAACACTGGCTTCGAGGGCATAAGGCACGAGGATGTGTGATATATGGCCAAAATACATACCTCGGCTAAGGGCTGTTCTAACGCAGGACGCAACGTGGAGTGCCTGGATACAGCCCTTAACCGTGGTATATTGGCCATACTGTATACCACAACCTCCTAGGTGCCTTATTGCTAGTATAAATTACAACAGTAAAAATACATGTTTTGTCATACCCATGGTATAGGTCTGATATACCACGGCTGTCAGCCAATCAGCATTCAGTGCTCGAAACACCCAGTTTATAAGCATTTAAATAGGTCTATGCAACTTCAAATACAAGTTCAAAATGTGAAACAACATACTTTAATGAACATAGGCCATTAGATTTTCTATAGAAAGTGTGTATAGACTAAATATTGTCTATTTGGCCATGGACATCTCTTGATTCGTGTCTGGGAGAAACATGAGGATACAGTACTGCCCCACTGTTCCAAAACTGGTTGAATCAACGTTGTTTCCACGTAATTTGGACCCCAAAAATCTATGTGATGACGTTGAATTAACGTGGGAAACTAACTGGATTTGAGAAAAGTCATCAGTGTAATGGCATTTCGTATTTTTTCAAAAAACTTTTAACCTAAATCCAACGACATTGTGAAATGCTTTGTTGATTTCACGTTGCATTCAACAACTCAAACAAATGTAAATCAAATATAGAGGTCGAACAGACATCTGTGCCCAGCAGGGCGCTTTTTAACCAGTTATCTATCAATTAAAATAATTAGATGACATCATTTTATTTTACAAGTAGACTTTATTGAAAACATATACAAAAGTTAAAAGTGCACAATGACAATAAATGAAAGTTTGTTACAATCCAAAATGGTGAGCATTACAAGTATATGTGGCCACAGGGTACTTCAAATAACAGTTACGCGGTGGGTCGGCAAAACGAGGAGCAACGCTGGGTCTGGAGTGGGTCAGATAGGAGGGATCAGCACACATGCGCATCTTCTTGATATGCCTTACATCATCATCATCACCAATGAGTCCGTGGACTGTGGCTGCCACTGTCGTGTAGCTGGGGTAACCGTCACCTGCGTGGGGAACAAGGTTCGTCTCCACAGGTGGAGAGTCCCAGCTCATCCTCGTGGTTCCAACTCCTCTCTCCGCGCGCAATGGCGGTTGATCCGTTGGCGCGCTGGACACAACCGCCAATGCAGCGGGTCTTGGGCACAGACGAGAAGTACTGTCTCTGTTCAAGATGGATTCGATGGAGAAAGCACCTCTGAACTTCACCTCATTATTATTCTGCATATGAGGGCTGGTGAGGGTTGGTTTTGGTGAGAAGCCCGCGGCAAATCGCTCTGATATCTGTTCTGCCTCCATTCGCACTTTGGTGGACAAGTCGGGGAACAAGTCCAGTATGCCCTTGAAGTGGCGTCTCGCCATCTTCGCTGTAATTTGACTCTCGTCGACTTTCCAGAAGTTCTTCTTTGAGTGTGGCATATATGGACTGACTGGAACCTGAAATAGATAAACACGTCAAATGAATGTATGTTTATCTCAGGGGGGTTGAATGAAAGATACAATAAATAATGTCGCATATAGTTGATATAATTATTGTGGACATACCTTGACAAAACAATCGTTGGATGATAAGCAGACCCTGATGTTGTTCTCGATGCCTTTTCTGTCTCCTGAGAGGAAAGCTCCCAACTTGTCCATCAACTGCAAATCATAACACTCCATATTAGCACTCGTCATTAATTAAGCAACATTATTCATTTTCAGAACACAGTTGAAATTACACCCTGGGAGATAAAATATATTGTTTCACCTGACTAAATGTGAGCATCTTGTCTGGAGAGTCCTGAATGACATAAGCAATCAGTCCCAGATAGGTTGTGCTCTTCTTCTTGCCATAACGTTGATTCTTCCTTCGCTGAACAACGTTGGACGGAGCCTGTGGATGTAGGAGAGTTCCCATGATGTTCTCTGTCGTGCTCTGCATCTTTTGTGTTGTAGAGTTCTTCACACACCAAGTCACACACAGAGCACTGATATCAGGACCTTGTTCAGTGGAACTGTTAACCTGGAATGAGGCAGTTCCAGACCTCTGGATATATGTCCTGCTAGAACAATAGGACGAAAGAAGGTGTGCATTCTACATTAACTAGGCCTATAGGATCTTTTCATACTGAGAGAAGGTGTTAAACGGTGGGGCGGGGCTCTGAGGGGGACATGTACAGTTGTCCTTCCCTTTAAGATAGTTTTAGTTTCAGTGTTCGACTTTAATTTTCGTTATTAAGTCAACAGTTATATGACAAACACGCAAGCCTGTGAACTCATCATTGTGATATTGTCCAGTACCAGTTCATGCGTTTTGTATAGTCATGCCATCTTTGCGCCATCTTTAGGAATGTAACTTTTGCATCCATTGGCATCAACCATTAGTCTATGTGATTAACGGGGCTGAGCTAGAGCAGTGTTTGTGAGACGAGCAGATCCTGAAGGGGCGTGGGGGCTGGGGCTTTTTTTTACTAAAACGTCGCTAAAGTCCGAATTAAACGCTATCTATGAAAAACTGTAGCTCTCACGAACATGCACGTGTACCATGATTAGTGAGGCTACCCAAGCTACATAAGAGTCATTAGAAGGTAAAGGGTCCTTCTACATAGAAGATCATAGGAAATCCTGAACATAGTCACAAACTAAAAACTCCCAACAACAAAACTCCAAACAGTTGTCACTGACTCGTTGGATATTCATATCCCTCTGAGCAAACCATTTCTGTACTTACAGCATTCATATAAATTCATTTTTATCAGGTTTTTGTTTTGGCTGGCCTTTTTATTTATTGAAATTTGTCAATGAAACTCATGAATGCAATTATTTTGTGTTGTGCTTGTAGCGCTGGTTGTCTTGAAAATAAAATGGTTAACACTTAATCGTAAGGCTACATTTAAGGGCTGGACGTGCAGATAAATGAAAGTAAGTTAAATGAAAAGTCGATGTTTGCTGGTCTCTCCAGGCTGATAGAGTTACTTATTGCTGCTAATACCTTTTGTAGGCCAATGCACTTTTCCTAAACCTAAAATCAAGTATATTCAACGTTTTGAATCCCACAGCTTTATTTTCTTACTCTGGTTGTCCATTTTCCAGATATAAAGATTTAATATTCCAAAAACAAATGTTAGAATGCATAACAGGGTAATTCACATTTTAAATGAATGTATAGACCAAATGTAATTTAATAATGAAAATATAGTGTCTGGGCCCAATGTAAGATCTGAGGTTCCATATTAAGACAAGGGAATCTTTGAAAACTCTATTTGTATACAACACCTGATGTCTTCATGAGATGAATGAGAATGAGTCGTTCTTGTTGTTGTGTAATCAGTATTTGTCCTCTCAAAATGTTACATTTTATTATCTCATAATTGGTAATACTGGATTTAATTTGGGTATGCTACAATGGTATTTTTATTTGGGGGGGGGTCGTTAGTGCCCTGGCATTCTAATGATTTTCACCTCACTCATCTGTTCCATTGTCCCAGGTAATGCGTTCTGTATAATAAGGGCTTCTGTGGCATTTGTCTCCACTAAATATGTATCAGAGATTCACAGGACTATAACATTGGAATGTTGTGAAGTGCTGCCTCGCCCTGGCTGGACACATACAGTTGAAGCCTATAGAAGATCTATATGAAATGAATTACAGAGCAGAATTACATTTTTTTTGCTTATTTGAGCTGTTCTTGCCATAATATGGACTTGGTCTTTTACCAAATAGGGCTATCTTCTGTATACCACCCCTACCTTGTCACAACACAACTGATTGGCTCAAACGCATTAAGAAGGAAAGAAATTCCACAAATGAACTTTTAACAAGGCACAGCTGTTAATTGAAATGCATTCCAGGTGACTACCTCATGAAGCTGGTTGAGAGAATGCCAAGAGTGTGCAAAGCTGTCATCAAGGCAAAGGGTAGCTACTTTGAAGAATCTCAAATATAAAATATATTTTGATTTGTGTTACACTTTTTTCTTACTACATGATTCAACATGTGTTATTTCCTAGTTTTGATTTCTTCACTATTATTCTACAGTGTAGAAAATAGTAAAAATAAAGAAAAACCCTTGAATGAGTAGGTGTGTCCAAACATCTGAATGGTACTGTATATTTATTAATTATATATTACTTGTTACAATGGACTTACATGCAGTTGTTACTGTTATTACATCTTTGTATTCCCAAACGGTCTAACTCCAGCCTTCAAGGCATTTCATAACCCTGGGGTGTGTCCCAAATTGTACTCTGTTCCCTCTGTAGTGCACTGCTTTTGATCAGGGCCCATAAAACTCTATGGGGGTATGACCAAAAGTAATGTACTATATTGGGAATAGGGTGCCATTTGGAACCCTGAGGTTTGACTAATTACCTGCTAGCAGTAACACTAGCTCATTTAAATGTCACACTTCTCACAGAACCTCCCCTTTAACCAATTAGAATATTTTACATAGAGAGAGAGAGCTGCTAGCTGGAGTTTCCACTGATGCCAACTCAGCAAGTATTCATTATTAGACTATATTACTACATACACAATGGGCTTTGATTGGATACACTAACTGGACTTCCTTATATCAGGTGTGCATCTCTGTCTGTCTGTGCGCGTGCGGTTGTAGCTAACTGGTGGTGAAGGCGTATGAGTATTTCCTTTGATAACAAATTCTTTGAAAGTGGCCCATGTAGCAGTACCTTAATAAATCTTTCACTAAGACTTTCATCTTCTTTGACATAACTGTACTCTACCAGCCCTGGCTATGTGTCTATTGTGTATTGATTCTGTAACATTACTGTATGATTTTATTGGGCTTTTCAAATACATAATCAAGCAATTTATTGGTCATTCAGTCAGAAAACAATCTAAATCAATCAAATCTATAAAATCCATTCTTCTTAGAGTAATGTGTATACTCCAACATGCACAGTCACAGCACTCACCACCATGGCCCCCTCCAACATTTTAGTTTTCTAACCTTGAAGACAAAGAGGGTTAATGTGATGGGGGGAGAGAGAGAGAGAGACTACTATTAGCCAGACATTGAACACTGAGGCCTTTAATCATAGGACATATTAAATATATGCATGGGTGTTTAATATATAGTTTACATATTTTACATATACTATAGTAGTAGGCCTAAGTAAGGATATTGTGTTTAAATATACAGCATATTTATCTACATATGTTTAGTAACATGATGTAAATGTAAACCCAGGATAGCCCTCTCCTTTGCTGAACAGCTCTGATTCACAAACTGTCTCACTATATAGACTCCACTGTCCTGTAGTTCTCCGTGTTAAGTGACTGTGAGTGTGGGTGGGGAGCGGAATGTATGACCATGTTGCCAAGTTGGGCTCCATAAATCACCGTTTTATAAATCCAACTGAGATAAAGGGGAGTAGGTGTGTCCAAACTTTTGACTGGCAATGTGTATATATACAGTACTCATTCAAGGGTTTTTATTTTTTTTACTATTTACTACATTGTAGAATAATAGTGAAGACATCAAAACTATGAAATAACACATGGAATCATGTAGTAACCTAAAAGTGTTAAGCAAATCAAAATCGATTTTATATTTGAGATTCTCAACCAGCTTCATGAGGTAGTCACCTGGAATGCGTTTCAATTAACAGGTGGGTTTTGTTAAAAGTTAATTTGTGGAATTTATTTCCTTCTTAATGCGTTGGAGCCAATCAGTTGTGTTGTGACAAGGTAGGGGTGGTATACAGAAGATAGCCATATTAGGTGAAAGACCAAGTCCATATTATTGCAAGAACAGATAAAATAAGCAAAGAGAAACGACAGTCCATCATTACTTTAAGACATGAAGTTCAGTCAATGCGGAAAATTTCAAGAATCTTGAAAGTTTCTTCAAGTGCAGTCGCAGGAAAGGAAGACCCAGAGTTACCTCTGCTGCAGAGGATAAGTTCATTAGAGTTACTAGCCTCAGAAATTGCAGCCCAAATAAATGTGGAAATCTGTTCTTTGGTCTGATGAGTCCAAATTCGTGATTTTTGGTTCCAAGCGCCGTGTCTTTGTGAGACGCAGAGTAGGAGAACAGATAATCTCTGTATGTATGGTTCCCACCATGAAGCATGGAGGAAGAGGTGTGATGGTGTGGAGGTGCTTTGCTATTGACACTATCAATGATATATTTAGAATTCAAGGCACACTTAACCAGCACGACTACCACAGCATTCTGCAGCGATACGCCATCCCATCTGGTTTGCGCTTAGTGGACTATGCATTCCAGGTGACTACTTCATGAGAGAACACTTTTTTGGTTACTGCATGATTCCATATGTGTTATTTCATAGTTTTGATGTCTTCACTATTCTACAATGTAGAAAATAGTAAAAATAAAGAAAAACCTTGAATGAGTCAGTGTCCAAACTTTTGACTGGCACTGTATTTTGATGTTAGGAAAGGTTGGACATGTGTGAGCTGGCATCATGAACTTTACCAAGTACCGAGGGCATTTTAGCCCCAAACCTGGATGTCTATGCCATTAGGCTGACACTTAACCACAAGTGGATCTTCCAGCAAGACAATGATCCCAAGCACACATCAAAATCCACAAATAAATTGTTAATTGACCACAAAATCAACATTTTGCGATGGCCATCAGTCTCCGGATTTAAACCCTATTGAAAACAGGGGTGCCAATAATTTTGGCACTTATCTTTTTGAGAAAAAAAGTAGTAATTGTTAAACAAAATCTCTTTCTCTGAGTAATTGTATTACTATAAAAGTATGTAATTCCCACGTTTTTGGAGCATGCAATATAGCTCAGTATTGGTATTATTTATAGAAAAAAGGCCCATACACCTGGCCCACCATTGGACTACTATCCCTCCATTGGACTACATTTATTTTGTAATAATCAAATGTTTAGACCCCTAAAACTCAACTCTGGACCTTGAAGCCAGTTCCACTGCAATTATTTGTTCCCTTCTAGTCAGGGACTGATTTATTTAGACCTCTGACAGCAGGTGGCTCCCGAGTGGCGCAGCGATCTAAGGCACTGCATCTCAGCACAAGAAGCGTCAATACAGTCCCTGGTTCAAATCCAGGCTGTATCACATCCAGCTGTGATTGGGAGTCCTATAGGGCAGCACATAAATGGCCCAGCATTGTCTGGTTAGGCTGCCATTGTAAATATGAATTTGTTCTTAACTGACTTGCCTAGATTAAATAAAGGTTACATTTAAGAAAAATACATATATATTATCAGGTAGAACAGGAAAGAGCTGGCTCCTGACCTCGTGGGGGAAGGGTTGAGTACCCCTGTCCCTAAAGACAAACAAACTGTGAACAAAAATGTAAATAATCTCTGGATGGGTCGGGGTTAGGTCAAAACTGTGATTTCCAAACGTTCCAATGTTATGGCCCTGTGAAAAACGATTTACTGCATGTAAATGGTACAGGTAGGAACTGATAGGCCTAAATGGGGGAGATTAATTAGAATATAGGTAGGGCCTTTAGGCTCCAGTTTTTGTGGAAAATAGTAGCCTAGCCACATTAAATAATCCCTGGGATAAATATTTAGTAGACTGGATAAAGTATGTTTACAATTTATTCCGCATAGGCTTACAAAACCAACATTACATATTACATTAACTTCAATTGTATAAGGTTTTTAAAAAACAGCGTCGTTTATTTTATGTAAGGCTTATCTATTACAGTCTAATACAGTTATTTGAGTAAAACGAAAGAAAATAAACAGCCTATTTGAACCAAAAATATTGAAAGCCTACTCGATGAATACAAAACAACATGGACTGCACTGACTGTTTAATCAAATGACATGTGAATTATAAGACGTGCTTACAAAGATGTCCTGAACCTCAGGGATAGATCTTGCATTGATAATTCCGACCATTATTGTTTTAAAATAACCATATAATGAATCAATGAAACACAAATAACATTGTTTTAATTAAAAAACACGAGGATCCAGTTAAGTGTGAAGAACATTTCCTCCTCAGGGCCCAGCCCCGCAGTTTACCACCTTATCCTGGTATGAAAATGTCCTATAGGCCTAGATAACCTGGAATGCACACCTGTACGTGTAGTAGTACCCTGTGTCTACATATGCTTATGATGATCACCATTTTACATGGTACATTTTTTTTTTCACTTCACATTATGCACTTTTAAGTCGTTTTTGTCTCATTAAAGTTTATAACAACTTAATAAGCTACTTTTACTTTTACACATTCATATTCTCCCACCCCTGATTAAATTGGTAACATTTTTATAAACATTGTTATTCTATAACCTGGACAATGTCAATGTATGCGTTTATACATGTCTGTTGATACAGTTTGAACTACTCATTTAAAGAAGAAATCGAAGAAAAACGTGTACATTTGTAGCCAGCTGGAGTTTTTTCTTACAGGTTGTGGTTATATTTCGTAGACATACAAATCAGATTCGTTCTTTGTTCAAATCTAATTCGCAATAAAAGTAGGATGGTCCTAATCTAATTATATGATAATTTGGGTATCTATACAAAAACGAAGACCTAAGGTTCAATGGCTGCAATATCAAGGAAAGGGCAGATTTAAAAACTTTTGATTCATCACCTCATGTCTTGTTGTAGTCATTATGTTTTGTACTCTTTAAGAATTGATTTATACAATGCTTTTTTTCCTTCCATTATACCTAAATAACTGGACATTTTTATCAAATGGATGATTTAAGTTGGTTGGTCGGGCAGCTATTTTCCACAAACAACATTTTTTTTGTATTTAAAGTTCGTTATATACAAAGGGCCTAACCTCATTGAAATGATGATCACCTCACTCATCTGTTCCATTGTCCCGGGTAATGCGTTCTGTATAACAAAGGCGTCTGTCGCATTTGCATCCACTAAATATGTATCAGAGATTCACAGGACTATAACATTCGGAATGCTGTGAAGTGCTGCCTTGCCACTCACAGTTTTAGCCTATAATTGAAAAGCAGATAAAAAGGGGAGTGTTTTAGAAATGGTTTTTTTCTTGCCTGTGTATAGTTTAGGCAATCCTGCTTTGTATAGCTTTCTCCGTCCTAACATTCGATTGAATGTGATTCAACAATTCTTCACTAGATGGAAATGTTGGACAGGAAATGAACTACTGTTCAGCGAAAAGGAACCTCAATTCTAGGACTACACTGAGATATTTTGTAGGCTGATTGATAGGCCAGGCCTGCCAATGCAGTTTCAATAACGCGTGCTACTTTAGATTAACCCTGCAGTGATGTCCAGTCTATAAATAATGAACGTTATTTTTTAATTCATTTTTTCACGACTATGAAGATTGTGTTTTGGAAATCTGTAGGTAATAGTAAATAGGCTTACATGGGCTTGAACCGGCTTGAACTCATCACATTAGTAGGCTATAATAGGCCTGCAGAAATGCAGAAAAATATCCATTGTCATCTCCAAGTCCTGTGCATTTTACATTTTTAAAACATTTATTTAACTAAGCAAGTCAGTTAAGAACTAACTCTTATTTACAATGACGGCCTACCCCAGCCAAACCCTAACTACGCTGGGCCAATTGTGCACCACCCTACGGGACTCCCAATCACGGCCGGTTGTGATACAGCCTGGAATCGAACCAGGGTCTGTAGTGACGCCTCTAGCACTGAGATGCAGTGCCTTAGACCGATGCGCCACTCGGGAGCCCATCTGGTCCACAGCATAGGGCTTGTGTAGCCCAGTCCAGCCGGCGATTCGAATTCCCGCTATAACGACTTCATGCTTTTCCCATTTGTCCCGAAATCATGCGTTCATAATCTTGACTGACGCACGTAGCTAGTGGGATGAACGTCAGTGCACATGAACCCAATACTCCGCCTTGGACCTACCGGTAGTATCAGCCCAGATTTTATTAGCAGGAAAACGACTGGTGAGTAAACTACTAATCACAAACCTACACCAGTAGGTTAATAACTTTAGACACGACTCTATCTGTTGACATATAGTCTATTGCAGGCCAGACTGGTGCATTTAGCTCGAAATATAACGTTATGACAATTTCCAACAGCCATGCGCTGAGATCGCCATGCAATGCATGCAATGCATGCGTTGTGCTTGCGACAGTGTTGGGTGTCTACCTGCTTCTTGGTCAGGGTAGCTTGGCAACATTAGCTATAGCCTAGTAAGTTATTGGCAAGCAAGTTTGAAATGATAACGTTTGATTAGATGACGACTGAATTTGAGATTGTATAGAGTTCTCAATCACGACTAATCGAATGCGGCCGATGCAGACAGTCTAGACATGATTCCACATGTCTCTTGTTCTGTTATCTCCTTTGTCGAAGTAGCTACAATGTAACGTTTGAGTGGAAGGATCGTGTAATGTCTTGCTACTTTGTAACCACCATGTAAACTACAGTCTGTCACAATGTATTAATGGGATATGGACATTTGCAGCATTGTTGCAATCATTGAAGGCAGAAGTAGGTCATTTTATTCTTCAACCATGAAACTAACGTTGATAGTAAGGTCATTCCATATGACTTCAAGCACTGTCTGACTGCATCCCTGTAGGCCTACATGTTTGCCCCATAGTAGAAGTGGTCAAAGTTACTTTTTGGACCTGCATGCCAAAATATTCCGGAGATAGAGGTGCTCAAAGTTTACCCATTTTCAATACCCCATCCATGTCTTCATCACTGAAAAAGATAAACGGTTGATATCATTTGAAAGCGGACAAACAGGCTTGTTAAACTGTTTTAGGATTTTCTATAAAAAAAATAGTTGTCATTTTTTAAAACTTTAACAGCAATTATCATAAAAAGTGTATGAAACATTTTTAAAAACCTGCTCTTTCCATCACATAAATTGACCAGGTGAAAGGTATGACCCCTTATTGATGCCACTGATTAAATCCACTTCAAACGGTGTAGATGAAGGGGAGGAGACGGGTTAAAAATATATATATATATATATATATATATATATATATATACTGCTCCAAAAAATAAAGGGAACACTTAAATAACACAATGTAACTCCAAGTCAATCACACTTCTGTGAAATCAAACTGTCCACTTAGGAAGCAAGGCTGATTGACAATACATTTCACATGCTGTTGTGCAAATGGAATAGACAACAGGTGGAAATTATAGGCAATTAGCAAGACACCCCCAATAAAGGAGTGGTTCTGCAGGTGGTGACCACAGACCACTTCTCAGTTCCTATGCTTCCTGGCTGATGTTTTGGTCACTTTTGAATGCTGGCGGTGCTTTCACTCTAGTGGTAGCATGAGACGGAGTCTACAACCCACACAAGTGGCTCAGGTAGTGCAGCTCATCCAGGATGGCACATCAATGCGAGCTGTGGCAAGAAGCTTTGCTGTGTCTGTCAGCGTAGTCTCCAGAGCATGGAGGTGCTACCAGGAGACAGGCCAGTACATCAGATGTGGAGGAGGCCATAGGAGGGCAACAACCCAGCAGCAGGACCGCTACCTCCGCCTTTGTGCAAGGAGGAGCACTGCCAGAGCCCTGCAAAATGACCTCCAGCAGGCCACAAATGTGCATGTGTAACAGTGTAGGTTCCGTCCCTCTCTTCGCCCCAACCCGGGCTCGAACCAGGGACCCTTGCACACATCAACAACTGACACCCCACGAAGCATCGTTACCCATCGCGCCACAAAAGCCGCGGCCCTTGCAACGCAAGGGGAAACCCTACTTCAAGTCTCAGAGCGAGTGACGTCACTGATTGAAATGCTATTAGCGCGCACCACCGCTAACTAACTAGCCATTTCACATCGGTTACACATGTGTCTGCTCAAACGGTCAGAAACAAACTCCATGAGGGTGGTATGAGGCCCCGACGTCCACAGGTGGGGGTTGTGCTTACAGCCCAACACCGTGCAGGACGTTTGGCATTTGCCAGAGAACACCAAGATTGGCAAATTCGCCACTGGCGCCCTGTGCTCTTCACAGATGAAAGCAGGTTCACACTGAGCACATGTGACAGACGTGACAGAGTCTGGAGACGCCGTGGAGAACGTTCTGCTGCCTGCAACATCCTCCAGCATGACCGGTTTGGCGGTGGGTCAGTCATGGTGTGGGGTGGCATTTCTTTGGGGGGCCGCACAGCCCTCCATGTGCTCGCCAGAGGTAGCCTGACTGCCTTTAGGTACCGAGATGAGATCCTCAGCCCCCTTGTGAGACCATATGCTGGTGCGGTTGGCCCTGGGTTCCTCCTAATGCAAGACAATGCTAGACCTCATGTGGCTGGAGTGTGTCAGCAGTTCCTGCAAGAGGAAGGCATTGATGCTATGGACTGGCCCGCCCATTCCCTAGACCTGAATCCAATTGAGCACATCTGGGACATCATGTCTCGCTCCATCCACCAACGCCACGTTGCACCACAGACTGTCCAGGAGTTGGCGGATGCTTTAGTCCAGGTCTGGGAGGAGATCCCTCAGGAGACCGTCCGCCACCTCATCAGGAGCATGCCCAGGCGTTGTAGGGAGGTCATACAGGCACGTGGAGGCCACACACACTACTGAGCCTCATTTTGACTTGTATTAAGGACATTACATCAAAGTTGGATCAGCCTGTAGTGTGGTTTTCCACTTTAATTTTGTGTGACTCCAAATCCAGACCTCCATGGGTTGATAAATTGGATTTCCATTGATTATTTTTGTGTGATTTTGTTGTCAGCACATTCAACTATGTAAAGAAAAAAGTATTTAATAAGATTATTTCATTCATTCAGATCTAGGATGTGTTATTTTAGTGTTCCCTTTCTTTTTTTGAGCAGTGTATATTTATGTCTTGAGACATGGATTGTGTGTGTGCGCAAGACCTGCTACGCTGCTGGGTTTTTCACGCTGAACAGTTTTCCGTGTGTATCAATAATGGTCCACCACCCAAAGGACATCCAGCCAACTTGACACAACTGTGGGAAGCATTGGAGTCAACATGGGCCAGCATCCCTGTGGAACGCTTTTGACCACTTGGACTATGCGCTGATGAATTGAGGCCTTTCTGAGGGTACGGGGGGGGTATGTTGTAGCTTGAGTGGGGATATCCATTGTTATAAATTCAACTGTCAATCATTCATAGGAAACTGATTGAAATAATAGAAATATAGACAATAAGAATAAACATTCTCATTCAAATTGACATTTGAAAATGGGTGGACCAGCGGCCACCTTTCGGGTAGTAATTGGAAGTTAAAGTTTCAATTCAATTTAAATGTCAGTGGTTTACCAGCTAAATTGCAGGGGTCTGAAGCATAGGCCAATTCTATGAATTCGATGTATATGATTGAAATGACAACCACCTTGTATTTAGCAGTATACTGTGTCTCAACCGATGATGGATGGGCACAACACAAACATTTCAGATGATGTCAAATAGGGTATAAGCTACAATATTTGTGAAAAATGAGAGGCGACCATAACACTTCTAACGCTTTCCCCTGTAATGATCCAATATGCCTTATCATCTTGAGTGTAGGTTATACAGCTGGAGACTACAATTGACCATTTGGTTGACTTGGGTGTTGAGAGGTCGTACCACTGTGTAAGAGGAGGAGTAGTCTTTGGTGCAATTTGTCCTCCAATAGAAATTCTGGTGAATGAAGAGTTGGGCTGTTTCTATGTACTCTTAAATGGTTTACACTTTTATATTGAAATGTGATGTCTACATATACAGATTGCTGCATTTCTTTGGGATTCCAGTGAGAATTGCTTGACCACACCCCCTTCTACACTTCCACCACGAGAGGGACCTCACAAGGAAGCTATACCAAGTGCTTTGGTCCTACCTGTAGAGCCACTGAGAATTCAGCAGCTCCTTGCCCCCTGCACTGCCTCCCTCCCCACCCCTCTCTTTCAAAATGGTCCACATGACCCCCTGTCCCCATGCCAGAGAAAGGAGCGGTGGTTTTCTCCACTCAGTCTAAATGACGTTGGAGATGCCTCCAGACATCTAGTTGTGGTTGTTTTTGAGGTCTGGTCTTGGCCAGATGCCTGCTGCTCTGCTTAGGACGGGGTTGTATTCAGTAGGCACATAATGGTATAAAATAATGTGAAACTACCTGAAACTTTACAATGAGAAACACTTGTTTTTGTTTTCTCTTGTGCCCTAATGGAGGGTTTCCCAAACTCGGACCTCGAACTTGATGATGAGTTGGTAATTTGAATCAGCTGTGCAGTGCTAGGGCAAAAAAACGAATTGTGCGGGAGGCCCCAGGACCGAGTTTGGGAAACCCTGCCCTAATGAACACAACCCTTTTATTTTAGCCTAATTTAGCCTGTTTCTGCATTTGTACTCTACATTCAGCTCTGTACCTTTCCATTGAGAAACACTTGTTTTCTTTCTCTTAGTCCCTAATGAACACAACCCTGTATTTAGCCCAGTTGTGAAGTTGCTGCTCTACATCTGGTCTTTCAGAAAATAAACAGCGACTTCCACAAAATCAGTGGGTCGTTCCACCTCAAAAAGCACAGGAGGATTTCAACTGTCAGATTGTGTTGGATTGATTTGTTAGTCAGAAACAGATAAGATTAGTGTTCCTGAAACATTATTTTGTAGAAATATAATTTGATCGGAGAGATTAAGCTAATTGATTGCACCCAAATTAGTTCTTTTTAATTTATAGGATTCATATAGTATTAATTAAATATAGTACCTAACATCTAATTCGGACCAAACTTCTTCCTATCATTAAGTAAGACATGGGAATTCAATAAACTGATCAAAAGCCACCCACAGACCTCCATGCCAATCCAACCCAAACAACCAGTATATAGTATCAGTTCTCTATGTCTGACAAGTAGTATGGAGCTGTGGCTTGGAGTATTGCTTCTTCATACTATGTCATGTATTCCCTGTGAATCTGGTCCCCCTCCCCCCTTCAGAGAAATTAGCCATTGAAGTCACTTGCATTATTTACCATAATAAATGAGTTTGAAATTACCAGATTTTGCCCACTAGATGCTGCTGTTCCTGCCACACACTTTTATCGATTTTGGCTTTTGTGTTTATTATATAGATCACAACATTTTCTTTGCAACTTTGGGTAGAAAACCAATATTTTGCTCATGATGAAAATACATTGTGTGGTCAACTTCACAATTTAAGCCAGTCCTCCATGAAAGCAATTCAGTTTGTCCTTCTGTTAGGCTAAATCTGTGTCCAGGAAACGGACCCTGTGTGTGTGGGTTATTCCCTTTAAAAAAGGTCTGGATTAGTTGGACCATTCCTGGTGAACAACTAAACCATTGTGCTACAGCAGTTCTAATGATTTCAATGTTTATGGTCTTCAATGGTAAAAGTCCCAAACATACAATGTATATTGTTTTGCAATGGTATGAGTCGATGTACGTGTGGAAATCTAATCAGCATAATACAAAAATACCCATCAAAATTCATCTGTTTAATTAATTGTAAATGTCAGTAATGTTTTCTAATAATTTGCCTGCCTGCGTCTCTGTCTCTGAGTCTCTCACCAGTTTACCCGTGGCAGCATATCTTTTCCCATTGAATGTAATGTATTGACGTAGGCATCATGAGTCATGACGTCCATCTTTTGTGAACTGAATTTCTTTCATGGAGGACTGGCTTGACCTGTGTGGTGGACCACACAATTTATTTTCACGATGAGCAAAAGCCATTTGTTTTCTACCCAAAGTTGCAAAGAAAATGTTGTAATCCATTAAATAAACACAAGAAACCAGCAAAACTGATGAAAGGCATCTAGTGGGCAAAACATGGTACTTTCTCCAACCCTAATCTAGCGCCACTGATTGTAATAAAAACAGTTTGTCCCCAGCGGTGTTAATGGTACTCTCCGTGCGTATAACAGGACACTAGGGAGGACCTCCTTTAGGGCTGCGTGGTGTTGGGTGTGTATAAAGCAGGCTGGTATGGTAGTGACGATGATGATGATGATGATGATGATGATGAAGCAATGTCTTATCTAGGCTCTCGTGAGGTGAAGCCAGTTTTGGGCCCCATTTATAAAATGTTCTTAATTTTTATAGTACATTTCAGTGTATTCATTTTGTAAAATATGAGAAAATGTTGTTAATATAATGTTACATGCAGAGGATGGGTGGCTGGGTTAACCCCTTGTGCACCACCATTGGGTTGGCTGCATGTTTGCCAGACTGTTTTACACTACGGAGTCCATGTCTCTCCTTCCTCCCAAAGTGCACACTTATTCACTTCCCTTCACTGATTTGAAATGACTGATAAAGAAAAAAGGTAGAAACTCCCACCAGCCCATGCCTCCACCAATCCAAGGCCTTTAGGTTTGTGGGAATTAGTGAATTAGTGCAGACTTCAGGAGAAAGGACATATCATTGGGAACACTCTATGCTTGCTGGAAAGGATGTTGAAAAGATTGGATGTCGATGACAAGAAGTTGCCATAGTGAAATGTTCCACGGTGCTGTCATCTCACCAGGATTCATTCCGTTTGGACAGATTGCTGTGATCCCATGTATCAGATTCAGACCTTGGTTCAAAATCAAATACTATACAAAATGAAAGATTTTGAGCGTTTGCTCTAGTCTGGCTGGAGTGGAAGATGAGCAGGGTTTTGGGACTATTCTATTGGTCCATTTAAGCTAGGCAAGCTCAATCAAGTCACATTGAGTAATATAAAAACAGAGGAGGCTTTTCTAGATAGGTAGGTGGTAACAGGATGGGGTGGTGGAATAGACTTAGTTTTGTACGTTTTTTAACAACGCTATGGTTTCAGCATGTACACAACACGCGCTCCAGGACATTTTGTCTGTTCATGTTTTCTCTGGTTTCACCACAGTCTAATGTCTGACGTCATATTGCGCAAAGGCTCATTTCCATGTAAAAGCCCCATGAGCACTAACGTGAAATTCAAATGAAAGCTGACTAAATATATTAATTGCATATAATTATTTAAACCATTTTCCATCCTAAAAAGGAAAAAGGATAGGCTCTTCTCTCTGTCTCTGTCTCTCTCTGTCTCTCTCGCCCCCTGTCTCTTCTCTCTCTCTCTCGCCCCCTGTCTCTCTCTCTCGCCCCCTGTCTGTTTCACAAGTTTGGACAGTACAGTAGAGCACAGTAAAGTAGAGTATAGGTCAGTACAATACAGCACTATAGAGTTTAGTACAGTAATGAACACTAGAGTTGAGTAAAGCATAATTTATTGTACTTTACCTTACTGTACCTAACTATACTTTAATGTACTGCACTGAACTCTGCTGTACTGAATGAAATCCTGAAGCCAACTTTGAGGAAGCAGAATACATGCATATGTGAGGTGACCCTCCTCTCCACCACGGCCGTTCTGAGGCTGTGGAGAGAGAGTCTGTATGTTTCTCTGGAGTTCAGGCAGAGAAGGGGGGTGAGGACGGGGTAGGTTTACTCTGCCTGGTCTTTCCTCTCTCTCATGTTGCGCGTCCCATATGTCACCCTATTCCTTATATAGTGCACTACATTTGACCAGAGCCCTATGAGCCCTACATAGGGAATAGTGTTACATTTGTAATGCAGACAGACATGGTGTTTTCTATGCAGATTGGGGCTCCGTCTGTGACTCTCTGAGACAGGAAGCTTCGTGACATTAGCTTAGCTTTGTGTGTGTCATTTGAAATCATCCAGCTGCAGGGAATGGGAATATCCCCTTGAACACACAGCCAGAATGTGAGCCGCTTCCTTTGGTTTCTGAATCAAAGCTGTGGTATAGCACAAAGCCGGAGCAAGTGAGTGGAGTAGGACAATCCCTCTGCGATGGTTTGTGACGAGGCGATCCCTCTGCGATGGTGTGTGACGAGGCGAACCCTCTGCGATGGTGTGTGACGAGGCGATCCCTCTGCGATGGTGTGTGACGAGGCGAACCCTCTGCGATGGTGTGTGACGAGGCGAACCCTCTGCGATGGTGTGTGACGAGGCGAACCCTCTGCGATGGTGTGTGACGAGGCGAACCCTCTGCGATGGTTTGTGACGAGGCGAACCCTCTGCGATGGTTTGTGACGAGGCGAACCCTCTGCGATGGTTTGTGACGAGGCGATCCCAGAGAAGCCTGAGCAGCTCTTAGTGTAGCAAGACAACTTGACCACTTGAGCCAAGTAGTTCAACTACCAGCACTTTCCTTAGAGCACTGTTGACCCATTACAGACAACATGGGGGGTTGTCAGTAAAACCACGATGGGACAATCCTGACCTACTGATAACTGTGGGAATTCTGACTCCCAGAGCAACTAGGGGAAAAAAAGAGATTAATTTTATAATGTCAAATAAAAATACATACAGAGAGAGAAATCTCTTGTTGCCAAATCCCCAGGCCGTTCATTCTGGCCTACATTTAGCTCCTCTCTCTTTCACTGTCTTTCCTTTCTCTGATTTCTTCTCTCTCTCACTCCCTCTCAATTTCTTTCATATTCTGGAATGATGTCTCTCTTTCTCTGATTCTTCTCTCTCTCACTCCCTCTCAATTTCTTTCATATTCTGGAATGATGTCTCTCTTTCTCGCTCTTCCTATATTCTATTTTCCTTCCTCCATCCTCCTTGCTTTCAGTTCACCCATTACCCATCCATCCATCCATCCATCCATCCATCCATCCATGGGAAACATATGTTAACATTGCCAAAGCAAGTGAGGTAGATAATAAAAATGAACAGTAAAAATGTAACATAAAGACATTACAAATGTCATATGATGTATATATACAGTGTTGTAACGATGTACAAATAATTAATGTACAAAAGGGAAAATAAATAAGCATAAATATGGGTTGTATTTACAATGTTGTTCTTCACTGGTTGCCCTTTTCTTGTAGCAACAGGTCACAAATCTTGCTGCTGTGATGTCACACTGTGGTATTTCCTCCAGTAGATAAGGGAGTTTATCAAAATCGGGTTTGTTTTCGAATTCTTTGTGGATCTGTGTAATCTGAGGGAAATTTGTGTCTCTAATATGGTCATACATTGGGCAGGAGGTTAGGAAGTGCAGCTCAGTTTCCACCTCATTTTGTGGGCAGTGTGCACATAGCCTGTGTTCTCTTGAGAGCCAGGTCTGCCTACGACGGCCTTTCTCAATAGCAAGGCTATGCTCACTGAGTCTGTACATAGTCAAAGCTTTCCTTAAGTTTGGGTCAGTCACAGTGGTCAGGTATTCTGCCACTGTGTACTCTGTTTAGGGCCAAATAGCATTCTAGTTTGCTCTGTTTTTTTGTTAATTACTTGACACATTGGAAAGAATTATCTTTTTGTTTTCTCATGATTTGATTGGGTCTAATTGTGTTGCTGTCCGATCTATTGATCTATAGATAGATGGTTGTCGATCGATCGGGGAAGTGGTGCTCTGCTGTTGTCGAGTATAGTGTGTACCTGCCTGTAACTCAGGACGTGTTCTTCTGCATCAATAGCCTCGGCTTTGACACAGTTCACAGTCAAGTGAACACAAAGTTAAAAACTATCTTGATTCAAAACAATGACTGGAAAGGGGGTCAGATTTATCTGTGGAGAACAACAAAGGTAGTGACTGTGATGGACGTTCACCATGTACACTACGTGTAAATTTGCTCATTTAAAGGCCTATAGCCGATGTTTACTTGACCAAAAGGCACGGACAGGCTGGTAGGCACCTCTGTTTCCCACTGGCGGTCCCTATACACACCGCACAGACAGCAAGCGAACAGACGGCAAACGGATGGCCCCCTACTGTACAGACTGACTTTTAATGCGCTGTGTTTTCTCCATAACATAGCACCTGCATTCAGTATGTTGTTGTGATGAATGAGTGGTCTTTAAACCCCCGTCCTCTAATTTTAGTTTGATTTGAATTCCCTCTGCTGAGAGCCCTCAAGCAAAGTGATGTGACTAGTGTAGGGTGAAGTGGCCCGTAGACACTGATCTGGAGTCCGTTCAGCGCTTTCTCCTCTAACGGTTAAGGTTATGATTGGTGGAGGGGAAGCTGATCCTAGATCTGTACATAGGGGAAACTTCAACAGAGTTGGTTCAGGGCTGTGAAGATGCACTGCTTGTGGCTGTGATTGGACCCAGAGGAGCTGCTGCGAGCGTTGTAGTGAGCACTGTCAGAGATCTGTTTGCCGCTCTGCTCGCACACCGAGAGACAGTTCTGTAATGGCTGACTGAATTACAATTCAGGGAAACGAGAGCGAGAATGGTAGAGGGAGGGAACGGGAGGGACTCCTGGTGTCTGTGTTTAGTCACGACTCAGCCTGACTGACCTGTTTTTCCTCAGACTCTACGTAACGCAGGAATTACACACACACACACACACACACACACACACAGAGAATGACTCACTGTGCCACCTAGACACCCAAAGCCCCCCCCCTGCTTAACAGTAACACACACCCAGACATTGTGGGGTGTGCTGTCTGAAAACGCCCGGCCGGCCTGGTGACAAATGCCAAGTGGAGGTTTTAATATGTGGTCCTGTGGCGTCTGAGGCACTTGGAAAAAACAGGAATCAGCCACTAGGCTATAGCTGCTAAGAAGATGGCCCAGACAGACATGGCAGCTCTGCTTCTAGCTCCTAAGCAACTTTGCAGTATTACATTATTAGCCTAGAACGTTTTTTTGTGTTATTACATAGACTACTGTTCAAAAGTTTTAGAACACCTACTCATTCAAGAGCTACCCGCCCCCACCCCACCTTGTCACAACACAACTGATTGGCTAAAATGCATTAACAAGGAAAGATATTCCACAAATGAACTTTTAAGAATGGTGTCCTGTCATATTTCTCCGGGAGGGATAGACAGGCATCGCTGAGTTGAGCGGGTTGCTGGATGGGCTGGTGTGCTGACTTGTTGGGTCGACTGGCTCTAGAATATCCTCCGCTGTTGAGACGTTGTAGACTGTGGACAACCTCTTCCATGGCCGTCCCCAGTTGAGCCAGCTGATCATGGTGTTGACGAAGAAGGTCACCTTGTTCATTGATCGTCTGGGAGATGTCCGGTTGTCCTCCTCGCCCAGACCTCTTCTAAATAACGTGCTGACCACCGGCTCATTCCATCCACTGGAAGCTGCTACTGTCCGGAAGGTAAGCACATACTCAGCAGCCGTCTGGTTCCCAGGGATTGTCCCTTGGCTGTGTCCTGCGGCTGGAGCCACGCCGTCAGGGAGGGGGTACTGTCACATGTGCTCCCTCTCCGGCCTCTAGGTCACCAGGCTGCTCATTATGGCGCACCCCTGTCACCATCGTTACGCGCACCTGCGCGTCATCAGTCTCACCTGGACTCCATCACTTCCCTGATTACCTGTCACTCCCTTTGGTTCCTTCTGCAGGTGTCATTGTTTCTGTTTCATGTCTGTTTGTGTCTCTTGTTTTGTATTATGTTGCATTTTATTTATTAAAAAAAACTCCCTGAACTTGTTTCCCGACTCTCAGCGCACATCGTCACAGTGGACTTCTATTCCGACTGGAGGCGTGCACACCATCCACTGCTTCCGAATATATTACTCGCAAATGTTCAGTTTTTAAATATTTCTTTTTAACCTTTATTTAACTAGGCAAGTCAGTTAAGAACAAATTCTTATTTACAATGATGGCCTACTGAGGAACAGTAGTTTAACTGCCTTGTTCAGGGGCAGAACAACAGATTTTTACCTTGTCAGCTCGGGGATTCGACCCAGCAACCTTTCCGTTACTGGCCCAACGCTCTAACCACTAGGCCAGCGGTCACCAAGCTTTTCTGAGTCAAAATGCATGCCGAGATCTACCGCTCAGATTTTTTATTAATATGACTTAAAAAATGTAAGCCTATGCAACATTAACCAATTAACAACAGTACTGTAGCAATGAGGTTTGTGCAGTAGGCTATAGGCCCAATACATTACCACTGCACACTGGCTTTGCTTAAATTTACCTGCCAATGCATTGTTGTTCAGGCCATTTAAAAAAATATATATTTCAAAATGTGAGGTAGGCTATATGATCACACCGGTAATAGATCCATTGTTGTATTACTTGTGAGGCACAGCTGAGTGAACATATATTTTAAATAATTTGCTTTTTATTTTACTGGGCTGATGGTGCCTGCATCTGATGGTCAGTCTCAGTGGAGGGAGAGAGCAGCAGACTGAGGGTCTGTCTCTCAACATCGCTCCGCTCTCCCTTTCCTCCACTGACACTGACCAAAAAGAGATACCGTCTTCCACCTGATGGCGAAACTCGTGTCGCGCCGCATGCGAAAATCCATGTTATTACTCCTATGAACAGAGAAAGTGAAATATTCCTTGCTATTAAAAAAGACCCAAGCTGCTAATAATAACAACAACGCAAGGCTATAGATACACTTTCCTACTCATTCATTACTGCTGCACTGCTTGTTGTAGCTGTCACGTCCTGACCAGTAAAAGGGGATATTTGTTATTGTAGTTTGGTCAGGGGGTGTTTGTTTTGTGTGGTTCTGTTTTTTTGGTTTATGTTCTACATTTTCTATGTGTTTATCTAGTTTTTCTATTTCTATGTTGGGGTTTTGGTAGGACCTCCAATTAGAGGCAGCAGGTTGTCGTTGACTCTAATTGGAGGCCATATTTAGTTGGGGTTTGTGTCACTTGTGTTTTGTGGGTGGTTGTTTCCTGTATAGTCTGCGCACCTTACGGGACTGTTTTCGTCATTTGTTTTGTTTAAGTGTTTTTTCCTTCAATAAATAAGAAGATGATCAATATACCCGCTGCATTTTGGTCCACTCCTTACGACGGACGTTACAGAACCACCCACCAAAGAAGGACCAAGCAGCGGAGGAAGGAGCAGCAGGAGAGCTACTTGGAGTCGTGGACATGGGAGGAAATATTAGATGGAAAGGGACCCTGGAGTCAGGCTGGGGAGTACCGGCGACCGAAGGAGGAACCGGAGGCAGCAAAGGCAGAACGATGGAGGTATGAGGCATTATATCCTCCATTTCAGGTGGAGAGGAGGCAGCCCCCAAAAATGTTTTGTGGGGGGGGCACACGGGTAGTTTGGCTGGGCCAGGGGTAAGCCCTAAGCCAACTTCCCGTGCTTATTATGGGGAGCGTTTGGTGTGGAGAGCACCGTGCTATGTGGAAGTGCGCACGGTCTCGCCCATCCGCAAGCACAGTCCGGTGCGGTCGATACCGGCCCCCCGCAAGTGCCGTGCTAGAGTAGGCATCCAGCCAGGAAGGAGTATGCCTGCTCAGCACATCTGGCCACCAGTACGTCTCCTAGGCCCAGGCTACCCTGCGCCTGCTCTACGCACGGCAGCCATCATTCCTCAGCACAGCCCAGTTCGCCCTGTGCCAGCACTCCACCCGTGCCGGGCTACAGTAACAACTCAGCCAGGACGGGTTGTGCAGGCCGTGCGCTCCAGACCTCCAGTGCGTCTTCAAGACCCGGTGTATCCTGTTCCTGTTCCTCGCACTAGCCCTGTGGTGCGTGTTACTGTTCTGGCGCCTCCAAAGCCAGCCCCACACATCAGACCTTCAGTGCGCAGTCCCAGTCCAGAGCTTCCGGCGACGTCCCACAGTCCGGAACCGGCAGAGACGTCCCGCAGTCCGGAGCCGGCAGAGACGTCCCGCAGTCCGGAGCCGGCAGAGACGTCCCGCAGTCCGGAGCCTGCAGAGACGTCCCGCAGTCCGGAGCCTGCAGAGACGTCCCGCAGTCCGGAGCCTGCAGAGACGTCCCGCAGTCCGGAGCCTGCAGAGACGTCCCGCAGTCCGGAGCCTGCAGAGACGTCCCGCAGTCCGGAGCCTGCAGAGACGTCCCGCAGTCCGGCGCCTGCAGAGACGTCCGGCGCCTGCAGAGGCAGTCCGGAGCCTGCAGAGACGTCCCACTACAGCCCGAGGTCTCCACTGACGCACCTCAGCCCGAGGTCTCCAGCAGTGGTCTACAGCCTTGAGCCTTCAGCGGGGGTGGGCAGGTTAGAATGGGGACTAAGGCCGGAGCCAGAGCCACCTCCGTAGTTGAAGGATTTGGGGGGTGTAGCACGGGAGCCGTCGTTGATGGTGGCCACCCTGCCTTCGCTCCCTTTTAGTTTGGGGTTTATTTTTGTGGGGTTTTTGTTTTGAGGTGCATTTGGGGTCTGCACCTTTTGGGGGGGGGGGGGTACTGTCACGTCCTGACCAGTAAAAGGGGTTATTTGTTATTGTAGTTTGGTCAGGGCGTGGCAGGGGGTGTTTGTTTTGTGTGGTTCGGGTGTTTTTTGGTTTATGTTCTACATTTTCTATTTCTATGTGTTTGTCTAGTTTTTTTATTTCTATGTTGGGGTTTTGGTAGGACCTCCAATTAGAGGCAGCAGGTTGTCGTTGACTCTAATTGGAGGCCATATTTAGTTGGGGTTTGTGTCACTTGTGTTTTGTGGGTGGTTGTTTCCTGTATAGTCTGCGCACCTTACGGGACTGTTTTCGTCATTTGTTTTGTTTAAGTGTTTTTTCCTTCAATAAATAAGAAGATGATCAATATACCCGCTGCATTTTGGTCCACTCCTTACGACGGACGTTACAATAGCGCTGAGTGGAAGTAGGACGAACACACGTTTTATGGGTTATAAGTGTTGAATACAAAGTGTTGACAGTGCTGAGTAAGAACTTAAACACGAACTCACTCAAAAACAGCAGCTCTTTGCTGTATTTGTTGACAGTCTCTCTGTAGTCATGGTTTTGAAATCTCAGGGTTACTCAACCCTGCACATTAGAGGTTGATGCCTTTTTGTACATAGACATGGAATCACTGGTCACTTCAATAATGTTTACATACTGCTTTACTCATGCCATATAATTGAAGTCGGAAGTTTACATGCACCTTAGTCAAATACATTTAAACTCAGTTTTTCACAATTCCTGACAGTTAATCCTAGTAAACATTCCCTGTCTTAGGTCAGTCAGGATCACCACTTCATTTTAAGAATGTGAAATGTCAGAATAATGGTCGAGAGAATTATTTATTTCTTCACATTCCCAGTGGGTCAGAAGTTTACAAACACTCAATTAGTATTTGGTAACATTGCCTTTAAATTGTTTAACTTGGATAAAACGTTTCGGGTAGCCTTCCACAAGCTTCCCACAATAAGTTGGGTGAATTTTGTCCCATTCCTCCTGACAGAGCTGGTGTAACTGAGTCAGGTTTGTAGGCCTCCTTGCTCGCACACGCTTTTCCAGTTCTGCCCACACATTTTCTATGGGCTTGAGGTCAGGGCTTTGTGATGGCCACTCCAATACCTTGACTTTGTTGTCCTTAAGCCATTTTGCAACAACTTTGGAAGTATGCTTGGGGTCCTTGTCCATTTGGAAGACCCATTTGTGACCAAGCTTTAACTTCCTGACTGATGTCTTGAGATGTTGCTTCAATATATCCACATCATTTTCTGTCCTCATGATGCCATCTATTTTGTGAAGGGCACTAGTCCCTCCTGCAGCAAAGACCCCTGCACAACATGAAAAGCCTCCCCACAGCTGCCACCCACAGTTGGGATGGTGTTCTTTGGCTTGCAAGCCTCACCCTTTTTCCTCCGAACATAACAATGGTCATTATGGCCGAGCAGTTCTATTTTGATTCATCAGACCAGAGGACATTTCTCCAAAAAGTATGATCTTTGTCCCCATGTGCAGTTGCAAAGCGTAGTCTGGCTTTTTTATGGCGGTTTTGGAGCAGTGGCTTCTTCCTTGCTGAGAAGCCTTTCAGGTTATGTCGATATAGGACTCGTTTAACTGTGGATATAGATACTTTTGTACCTGTTTCCTCCAGCATCTTCACAAGGTCCTTTGCTGTTGTTCTGGGATTGATTTGCACTTTTCGCACCAAAGTACGTTCATCTCTAGGAAACGGAACACGTCTCCTTCCTGAGCGGTATGACGGCTGCGTGGTCCCATGGTGTTTATACTTGTGTACTATTGTTTGTACAGATGAACGTGGTACCTTCAGGTGTTTGGAAATTGCTCCCAAGGATGAACCAGACTTGTAGAGGTCTACAATTATTTTTCTGAGGTTGGCTGATTTCTTTTGAATTTCCCATGATGTCAAGCAACGAGGCAGTGAGTTTGAAGGTCGGCCTTGAAATACATCCACAGGTACACCTCCAATTGATTCAAATTATGTCAGTTAGCCTATCAGAAGCTTCTAAAGCCATGACATCATTTTCTGGAATTTTCCCAGCTGTTTAAAGGCACAGTCAACTTAGTGTATGTAAACTTCTGACGCACTGGAATTGTGTTATAGTGAAGTCTGTAAACAATTGTTGGAAAAATTACTTGTCATGCACAAAGTAGATGTCCTAACCGACTTGCCAAAACTATAGTTTGTTAACAAGAAATTTGTGGAGTGGTTGAAAAATGAGTTTTAATAATGACTCCAATCTAAGTGTATGTACATTTCCAACTTCAACTGTATGTACATGCTGTATTCTACTGTATTTTAGTCAGTGCCATTCCGACATTGCTCATCCTAGTATTTATATATTTCTTAATTCCATTCTTTTACTTTTAGATCTGTGACTTGTTCGATATCACTGCGCTGTTGGAGCTAGGAACACAAGCATTTAGCTACAGTGGGGGGTGAAAGTATTTGATCCCCTGCTGATTTTGTACGTTTGCCCACTGACAAAGAAAGGATCAGTCTATAATTTTAATGGTAGGTTTATTTGAACAGTGAGAGACAGAATAACAACAAAAATATCCAGAAAAACGCATGTCAGAAATGTTATAAATTTATTTGCATTTTAATGAGGGAAATAAGTATTTCACCCCCTCTCAATCAGAAAGATTTCTGGCTCCCAGGTGTCTTTTTATACAGGTAACGAGCTGAGATTAGGAGCACACACTTAAAGGGAGTGCTCCTAACCGCAGCTTGTTACCTGTAAAAAAGACACCTGTCCACAGAAGCAATCAATCAACCAGATTCCAAACTCTCCACCATGGCCAAGACCAAAGAGCTCTCCAAGGATGCCAGGGACAAGATTGTAGACCTACACAAGGCTGGAATGGGCTACAAGACCATCACCAAGCAGCTTGGTGAGAAGGTGACAACATTTGGTGCGATTATTCGCAAATGGAAGAAACACAATGGTCTGAAACACAAAAGAACTGTCAATATCCCTCGGCCTGGGGCTCCATGCAAGATCTCACCTCGTGGAGTTGCAATGATCATGAGAACAGTGAGGAATCAGCCCAGAACTAGTCCTGTGTGGCTCAGTTGGTAGAGCATGGTGTTTGCAACGCCAGGGTTGTGGGTTCGATTCCCACGGGGGACCAGTACAGAAAAACATTTATGAAATGTATGCATTCACTACTGTAAGTTGCTCTGGATAAGAGTGTCTGCTAAATGACTAAAATGTAAATGTAGAACTACACGGGAGGATCTTGTCAATGATCTCAAGGCAGCTGGGACCATAGTCACCAAGAAAACAATTGGTAACACACTACGCTGTGAAGGACTGAAATCCTGCAGTGCCCGCAAGGTCCCCCTGCTCAAGAATACATATACATTCCTGTCTGAAGTTTGCGAATTAACTTCTGAATGACTCAGAGGACAATTGTGGTCAGATGAGACTGAAATGGAGCTCTTTGACATCAACTCAACTCGCTGTGTTTGGAGGAGGAGGAATGCTGCCTATGACCCCAAGAACACCATCCCCACCGTCAAACATGGAGGTGGAAACATTATGCTTTGGGGGTGTTTTTCTGCTAAGAGGACAGGACAACTTCACCGCATCAAAGGGACGATGGACGGGGCCATGTACCGTCAAATCTTGGGTGAGAACCTCCTTTCCTCAGCCAGGGCATTGAAAATGGGTCGTGGATGGGTATTCCAGCATGACAATGACCCAAAACACATGGCCAAGGCAACAAAGGAGTGGCTCAAGAAGAAGCACATTAAGGTCCTGGAGTGGCCTAGCCAGTCTCCAGGCCTTAATTCCATAGAAAATCTGTGGAGGGAGCCAAAGGTTCGAGTGTCCAAACGTCAGCCTCGAAACCTTAATGACTTGGAGAAGATCTGCAAAGAGGAGTGGGACAAAATCCATCTTGAGATGTGTGCAAACCTGGTGGCCAACTACAAGAAACGTCTGACCTCTGTGATTGCCAACAAGGGTTTTGTCACCAAGTACTAAGTCATGTTTTGCAGAGGGGTCAAATACTTATTTCCCTCATTTAAAATGCAAATCATTTTATAACATTTTTGACATGAATTTTTCTGGATTTTTTTGTTGTTATTCTGTCTCTCACTGTTCATATAAACCTACTATTAAAATTATAGACTGATAATTTCTTTGTAAGTGGGCAAACATACAAAATCAGCAGGGGATCAAATACTTTTTTCCCTCACTGTACACCTGCAATAACATCTGCTAAATATGTGTATGTGACCAATAAGATTAGATTTTCTTAGTTTTATTTAATCCTCCTAAAAATATGAACGCTTAGCGTAGTGTAATATCAGTCACATTAGGATGTTTTGGGAAGGAGTAGATTGGCCTAGATTGTGGTAGTAGATTTTTTTTTCTCACCTTGACTGCTGGGATGCAGTGTCAGAAGTGAAAGGAGAAATTAGGTTAAGTGGATCCTTGCTGTAAATTAGTGGTTTCTAAAAACTCACTCCTGTTTGTAGAAGCCATTAACACCCACATAACAGGGGTGCGTATAAATGATCTTTCTCCTGAAGTGTGCACTTGTTCACTTCCCTTCATTGATTTAAAAGGAAATTACTGATATATGGAAACTCCCTCTAGCCCATGTCAACACCAATCCAATACTTTTACATTTGTGGGGATCAGTGAACGAGAGCACACTTCAGGAGGAAGGAGAGATGATTTGGACACGCCCATTGTCTGTGACCTGCTGTGAGGGAGGCGATCTCCATAATGGGCCTTCGCTTTGGGACACAACATCGGGAGTGTGTGCATTGGTTGGACTCCCAGTGTTGTGCATCGTTCTGGTGGTTTGCAACGGAAAATAACCATACCACAGTATAGCCGGCTTCACACAAAATTTTTTTTTCCTGTCAACAAAAGCGCATATATATATAATCTCTAGGAACAGTATTTACCAGACAACCACCAGAATGATGTACAACACAGGGATACCACAGTAGGCAACCAAGCTGAGCCAGCCCAGACACACTGGTCCTAGGGCCTGTCTCCTGTCCTTTCTCCCTTCCGTGTGTGTGTGTGTGTGTGTGTGTGTGTGTGTGTGTGTGTGTGTGTCACAGTAGACCCAGGGTCTGGTTCATTGATTGTGAGAATGGGGGAGGATGGAAATCATGAGTACATTTCCTCCCGATAATACAGAGCTGATCAGAGAGCGAAGCAGAGCATTGTACTCCAGACACTAGCACTCTATCATTAGGTTGGGGTAGAGATTTATCTTATGCACAGAGTTTACCCCTCATATCAACCAGCAACAGGTTCCTTAACACAGAAGGACAATAAAATAACCTACCAACTAATATTGTCTGTGTCTTGTGAAGTGTGTCCTGTACACTGAGTATACCAGACATTAGGAACACCTTCCTAATATTGAGTTGCACCCCCACTTTTGCCCTCAGAACTGCTTCAAGTTGGACACTACAAGGTGTCGAAACCGTTCAACAGGAATGCTGGCCCATGTTGACTCCAATGCTTTCCACAGTTGTCAAGTTGGCTGGGTGGTGGACCATTCTTGAATAAAAAGAAAATGTCTTTCCCATTCACCCTCTGAATGGCACACATACACAATGTCTCAAGGCTTAAAAATCCTTCTTTAACCTGTCTCCTCCCCTTCATCTACACTGATTGAAGTGGATTTAACAAGTGACATCAATAAGCGATCATAGCTTCACCTGGTCAGTCCATATCATGGAAAGAGCAGGTGTTCCTAATGTTTTGTACATTCGGTGTATGTTGTGTATAGGCTAAGTGAAGTGTCTTGTGATTTTATTTTGATTTATTAGGGTCAGGCGCCAATATTGACAGCTAGTCTTACTGGGGTCCGATGTGATATGTATGTCTGGAACAAAGGTTGTCAAGCAAATTCACCTATGGGACGATAAAGGATTCATTCATTAATATCCCATACTTTGTGAAATCACGATGTAATGCAGCAGGTGACGTTGGTATTGAGAATTCCAAAACCATATGGAATGAAATTGCAAAAGCAGCTTAATTTTGATTGGATGTTGCATGCCATTGAAATAGTGCTTTAGTTCCTTCATGTATTAGCACAGTTGCTTGAGATGTCACTTGCAACAAAAATTGTGTGAAAGTTGCTTTGTTGCCTAACCATAACCATTAGGTGGGTAAATGCAAAATAAAACTGACTGAAGATCAGTGTTTGGGGCCATCATTACTTTGATCATGTATTCAGTCATGATGGCTAATGTTTTTCACCGTGGGTTGCTTGCTGACCTACTCAGTTTCCCATGGAGGAAAGGTTGTGTTCATGTGTTAAGGACATGGACATGGACATACCATGCCTGGAGTTTTGCTCCAGTTCTGTGTGCTGTTGATCGATGACAGATATCTCTTTTGTTGCCCTCGTGATGACAGCCAGCGGAGGCCCAGCCAGCGGAGGCCCAGCCTCAGTCGGGAAAGGTTGCACTCAAAGGTCAGGGATCAAGTTGTGTAAATGTCGGACGAGGGAATTCAGGAGCCATGTTGAGGCAATGAAAATCAAAGCCCCCCCACTCCCCCAACTGGTAAATACGACTCAAAATGCTAACCCCTAATATGTGCATAAAGAGTTTGTGGTGTAGTTCACTTCAGGGTCGTGTTCAGCAGGGCACACCGTAGCGGAACATTTTGCAACAGAAAGGGAAAATGTGTGTTCATAATGGATAAATTCAGGTAGTCCTATTCTACCTCCAGTTTCAAAACGTTCTCTCCCCTCTGAACACGACCCAGCCAAGTCACACTCTGTACATGGAGCTCCCAGGTCGGTTGTAAACCTTCACACGTATGCTGACGTTTCAGGCCTATAGACGTGACGCTGGTTTGAAATGGCAGAGGCCACCTGCATTCCTCTAGGTGGATTTGTGAAATATTGCTGCTAATGACATCTGGGAGGGGGGGTGGTATTGACGCCTTCTGAAGCACTGACTTCTGGGAAAGGGCTCTCAGCTACTGCTCCACTGCTTCTTCTGTTTGGGCACCTCCGGTTGCGACCTTTAACCCCTAGTGGAATGGTGCTGCTTTGAAGTTGGCTGCAACATCTTCATGAATGTATAGGATATTCTCACCCCATTGCTGTGTTGTGTTATCCTGCTACCATGACAACAGTGTTACAATGTGAAGCTTGTTGTAGCAGGCCTATTTCATGCATTTGAAGTTTCATTGTTACTCTTATTGGAACGATTGGTGTGCTGTGATTCTTGTTTTGGTAGTCTGTGTTGAAAAGTTACTGTAGGACATTTTGTTAGGTATGTTGATGAAAATTGATTTGTTGCAACTAATTTCACCCTCCATATCAGTATCCATTTCCATGCCAATAATTTTTATTTCCTAATGTAGTATGGCCTGCCTTCTTAATTTTCAAATGGCAGTGGTCAGTGGATGGCTCAAAATTCATGAAGCACGTCTTTGATTTCAAAACACACAGCCTCCCTCCCCAACTCTCCCATGTTATGTCATACTGTGCAGCCCTCGGTTCTCTGTACCCACTGGCCTAAATGCATCAGAAAGCAGCTGGCAGGTTTATTTTTAGTTACGTTTCAGTCGAGAGAGCATCAGGTCCCCACTCAGGGAAATCGCTTCACTGAAGTGCCTGGTGTCAAAACAGCCCTGTTGGACATGCAGGTTACACACTGAGACACACACACACTGAGACAAACACACTGAGACACATACACGAACAAAACTCACACATAAACACACACACAGACCACATTCAGTCACAACCGTCACCCCGCCGCATGATGCTACACTCACTTGACCTCTCATATCGTGTCTCCACAACGATTAAACCAGAATTCTTTGAAGAGGTCACCGCCATAATAATAAACGGCAGAATTTTAAGGAGGCCACCATCTTGGCACAGTGAAATGACTTGGCATTTCCCGAGTGGCGCAGCGGTCTAAGGCACTGCATCACTACAGACCCTGGTTTGATCCCGGGCTGTATCACAACCGGCCATGATCGGGAGTCCCATAGGGCAGCGCACAATTGGCCCAGCGTCGTCTGGGTTAGGGGAGGGTTTGGCCAGGGTAGGCCGTCATTGGAAATAAGAATTTGTTCTTAACTGTCATGCCTAGTTAAATGCCTAGTAATTATTTTTTTCTTTCAAAATAGCAACTCGACCTATCTGATTATCCACGTTTGAGTCTCCTCAAACTTTTGAGAACCGAGCCTGAACTGAGGCTGCCAGGCAGGCCCCTCTATGACCACTGCCAAGGTGCAGAAATAAATATCTCAAAATTCCAAGGGGACACGTTGCAACAACGTGACATGGGGGCAGAGGGCACGGGCACTAGGGAGGCATCTGCACATGAAACCCCCAATGTTGATCCGGGGTGGACTGTTGGGCCCGGTGGGGTTGGCGGTGGCATCTTGAGGATGGATAGCAAATGGGCTCTCATCCCAAACCTTGTTGGTCCTGAAAGGTGTGCAGTCGACCCTCCACTCCCTGGTTTCCGGTTTATTTTTAAGTGCCATCATACCCAGGCCCCAGATGCCCACAGCTGCTCGAAAAATTGTCAGTGTAAAAAAGAGCTGGGTAATTGTTCTGAAGAGACAGCCACTCCATATTACAATGGCGTATAGCCATCCCACTGGGCACAGACGTCAATTCAACATCTATTCCACATTGGTTCAACGTCATTTCATTGAAATGACGTGGAAACAAAGTTGATTCAACCAGTGTGTGCTCAGTGGGATGGGAGCTCAATGGGGGGGGGTGGCATTTCCATCAAAAAGGACCCATGAGCACCAACGTGAAGTTCATAAGAGCATTTCAAATTGGGTGTCAAATGAAAGGCTATTAAAAACAAAAAATAATGTTTTAAGTGAGAAGTAGGCATTGGTCTGAAGCTGAAAAAAAAGGAAATTCTTGAAGAATTAACAAGTGGTAGACCATACTGTTATGTTCAGCAACCTCTCTCTCTCTCTCTTGCAGTACAGTACATTGTAATGCACTGTAATGCACACTACTGCACTTTACTCTACACTACTGCACTGTATGAAACACTACCCTACTGTACTCTACACTACTGCACTGTATGAAACTCTACTGTACTCTACACTACTGCACTGTCTGAAACTGTACCCTACTGTACTGTACTCTACCCTACTTTACTGCACTGTACTGAACTCTACTGTACTGAACTCTACCCTACTGTGCTGAACTGTACCCTACTCAGCTGCACTGTACTGAACTCTACCCTACTCTACTGCACTGTACTGAACTCTACCCTACTCTACTGCACTGTACTGAACTCTACCCTACTCTACTGCACTGTACTGAACTCTACCCCACTCTACTGTACTGAACTCTACTCTACTGCACTGTACTGAACTCTACCCTACTTTACTGTACTGAACTCTACTGCACCGTACTGAACTCTACCCTACTCTACTGTGCTGTACTGTACCCTACTCAGCTGCACTGTACTGAACTCTACCCTACTTTACTGTACTGAACTCTACCCTACTTTACTGTACTGAACTCTAACCTACTTTACTGTACTGAACTCTGCACTGAACTGTACTGAACTCTACCCTACTGTACTGAACTCTACCCTACTGTACTGAACTCTACCCTACTCTGTTTTACTGTACTGAACTCTACCCTACTCTGTTTTACTGTACTGAACTCTACCCTACTCTGTTTTACTGTACTGAACTCTACCCTACTCTACTGCACTGTACTGAACTCTACCCTACTCTACTGCACTGTACTTAACGCTACCCTACTTTACTGTACTGAACTATACTCTACTGCACCGTACTGAACTCTACCCTACTGCACTGTACTGAACTCTACTGTACTGAACTCTACCCTGCTATACTGTACTCTACCCTACTCTACTGAACGCTACCCTACTTTACTGTACTGAACTATACTCTACTGCACCGTACTGAACTCTACTGCACTGTACTGAACTCTACCCTACTCTACTGCACTGTACTGAACTCTACTGTACTGAACTCTACCCTGCTATACTGTACCCTACTCTACTGTACTGAACTCTACCCTACTCAGCTGCACTATACTGAACTCTACCCTGCTGTACTGTACTGAACTCTACTCTACTGCACTGTACTGAACTCTACCCTACTCAGCTGCACTGTACTGAACTCTACTGTACTGAACTCTACCCTACTCTACTGCACTGTACTGAACTCTACCCTACTCTACTGCACTGTACTGCACTCTACCCTACTCTACTGCACTGTACTGAACTCTACCCTACTCTACTGCACTGTACTGAACTCTACCCTACTCTACTGCACTGTACTGAACTCTACCCTACTCTACTGCACTGTACTGAACTCTACCCTACTCTACTGCACTGTACTGAACTCTACCCTACTCTACTGCACTGTACTGAACTCTACCCTACTCTACTGCACTGTACTGAACTCTACCCTACTCTACTGCACTGTACTGAACTCTACCCTACTCTACTGTACTGAACTCTACCCTACTCTACTGCACTGTACTGAACTCTACCCTACTCTACTGCACTGTACTGAACTCTACCCTACTCAGCTGCATTGTACTGAACTCTACCCTACTCAGCTGCACTGTACTGAACTCTACTGCACTGTACTGAACTCTACCCTACTCTACTGTACTGAACTCTACCCTACTCTACTGTACTGAACTCTACCCTACTCTACTGCACTGTACTGAACTCTACCCTACTCAGTTGCACTATACTGAACTCTACCCTACTCAGCTGCACTATACTGAACTCTACCCTACTCTACTGCACTGTACTGTACTGAACTCTACTCTACTCTACTGCACTGTACTGAACTCTACCCTACTCTACTGCACTGTACTGAACTCTACCCTACTCTACTGCACTGTACTGAACTCTACCCTACTCTACTGCACTGTACTGAACTCTACCCTACTTTACTGTACTGAACTCTACTGCACCGTACTGAACTCTACCCTACTCTACTGCACTGTACTGAACTCTACCCTACTCTACTGCACTGTACTGAACTCTACCCTACTCAGTTGCACTGTACTGAACTCTACTGCACTGTACTGAACTCTACCCTACTCTACTGCACTGTACTGAACTCTACCCTACTCTACTGCACTGTACTGAACTCTACCCTACTCTACTGCACTGTACTGAACTCTACCCTACTCAGTTGCACTATACTGAACTCTACCCTACTCAGCTGCACTATACTGAACTCTACCCTACTCTACTGCACTGTACTGTACTGAACTCTACTCTACTCTACTGTTATGTGCTGTACTACACTGCACTGTACTTTACTGTGTCTACTGTGCTGCGCTGTGATGTCCAAACTTGTGAAATATGGAATTGCCCTTCGTGTGTCAACCATAGTAATAGAATGAAAACAAAGTCATTCTAGTTTAGTGGTGTCAAAAGTCCTAGTTCCATTAGATCGGATCCTTACATTTTTCCAGTCAGTTCACGTGTTGTGTGCATCCATCAACCTTGTACCTCCTAAGATTTAGTGATCTCAACACCCCCGCCTCTCACTTTCTCTCCTGTTGATTGCATGTGACCCTTGAGTCTAACCAGCACAAACACACAGCACAGCACCACACAATTAAGCTCCACCATAGCTCCCACTTGTACTGACTTCTGGGAGTTGGACCCTCCTCAGGGACCTCAGCCTGTAATTGTGTGTTTCTGTTTGTTTAACTGCTGAGTCAATGCCCTGTGCTGCTAACCCACCTAGAATCTGTTTGTCACTTCACTTTAAGATTATGGGGTAGGACTTTACTGTTTTCTCAAGCATGATTATCAGGGTGGTATAGAATAGGTTTGCAATTTACTTGCCATTTAGTTGCCTGGGCATGCAAGGCAGGTAGAGGCTAGACAAAAGAGCTGTATGGCTATTGTTTAGAAAGGGGAGCTCAGGGGAAAGGGAGACCTGCTGGACAGACAAGGCAATGAAAGCAAGATTGTGCCAAAAAGACATGGTCGCCCTGTTTCTAGCACCTAGCCAACTTGACAGTATTAAAAAAAACAAAAATGTATTACATTAACTACAGCCGCAAATAACTTTTGGATATTAGATCGGCGGTCACTTAACAGCATTTCCACCAGAAATTCAACTTCCCTGAGTTGGATCCTTTGTTTGAACTCTAGACCCGCTACAATTTGCATACAGCCCCAACAGATCCACGGAGGACTCGATCGCTATCGCACTGCACACTGCCCTCTCCCATCTGGACAAGAGAAATACATACACTGCACACTGCCCTCTCCCATCTGGACAGGAGAAATGCATACACTGCACACTGCCCTCTCCCATCTGGACAGAAGAAATGCATACACTGCACACTGCCCTCTCCCATCTGGACAAGAGAAATACATACACTGCACACTGCCCTCTCCCATCTGGACAAGAGAAATACATACACTGCCCTCTCCCATCTGGACAAGGGAAATACATACACTGCCCTCTCCCATCTGGACAAGAGAAATACATACACTGCACACTGCCCTCTCCCATCTGGACAAGAGAAATACATACACTGCCCTCTCCCTGACAACAAAATCACACAAAAAGGGTGGTGCAGTCAGCCCAATGCATCACCAGGGGCACACTGCCTGCTCTCCAGGACATTTACAGCACCCGGTGTCACAGGAAGGCCAAAAAGATCATCAAGGACCTCAGCCACCCGAGCCAGGACCTGTTCACCCCACTACCAGCCAGAAGGCAGAGACTGTACAGGTGCATCAAAGCTGGGACTGCAAGACAGAAGCTGTTTCTCAATCTTCAGGCCTTCAGATAAATAGTCACCGCTAGGTGGCCTCTGCCCAGTACCATCTGTTGGTCACAGATACCTTAAATATAAAATGGGCCTCACAATAGGCCTCAGGATCTCATCACGGTATTTCTGTGTATTGAAATTGCCATCGATAAAATGCAATTGTGTTCATTGTCCATAGTTTATGCCTGCCCATACCATAACCCCACCGCCACCATGGGGCACTTTGTCCACAACGTTGACAACAGCAAACCGTTCGCCCACACGACACCATAAGGTTGTGAGGCCAGTTGGACGTACTTCCACATTCTCTAAAACAACATTGGAGGCGGCTTATGGTAGAGAAATTAACATCTATCTGGCAACAGCTCTGGTGGACATTCCTGCAGTCAGCATTCCAATTGCACGGCTCCCTCAACTAGAATAATCTGTGGCATTGTTGTGTGACAAAACTGCACATTTTAGAGTGGCCTTTTATTGTCCACAGCCCAAGGTGCACCTGTGTAATGGTCATGCTGTTTAATCAGCTTCTTGATATGCCACCCCTGTCAGGTCGATGGGTTATCTTGGCAAAGGAGAAATGCTCACTAACGGATGTAAACAAATTTGTGCACAACATTTGAGGTACATAAGCTTTTTTATTTCAGCTCATGAAACATGGGATCAACACTTTACATGTTGCGTTTATATTTTTCTTCATTGTATATTTATATTCTAGACTGACGTTGCTCGTGCTGACATTTCTTGATTTATTTACATTTTTTTGGCAGGCATCTGTGTGTATTGTTTTGTGGTGTTCTGTATTACTGCACTGTTGGAGCCAGAAACATAAGCAGTAATTAAAGGATCCTTTAGGAGTTCTTCAAATTGAAACTGTGGGGAACCCCTATAAATTCTTCGAAGAAGAACCCCTTTTAAAGGATCCTCAAACCTTTTGAAGAACCTTTTGGGGTTAATTTTTGAACACCCCCCCCCCCCTCCTATTAATAATAATAATACATATAACAATAACACAATATTTTAGTTGTTAGTGTTTATAATGATTTTAGTGGCAAAGCAGAATACAAAAATCGAAATAGGAGGTTAACTCCCAGCAGAGCCCCAAGTCCAATGGGTATATTCTCTGCCGTGTTGATGTTAATGTGTTGATGTTAATGTGTTGATGTTCTCTGTATCCATAGCCAGAATGATTTTGCAGTGCATGGTGATCAAACAGTTTTCCTGTTATATTCATCAGAGGTGTAGGAATGGTCTGTGAATCAAAAAAAAATATGTACAGATGATTAAGAAAACATGAAAACAAACCTTGGTTTTTGTGGTAAATGTGAATGAAAAAAACTGTTTTGATAATGGTTTTCATACACATGCCTTGTCCATAACGTAGAGGTCTATGGGATTTTTATTGAAGAGGTAAGGGGGAGGGTAATACAAGTGGTCTGCATAACACACCAATACCAATTGACATACCTTTGTATGCCTCCTCGTCTGTATCTGCACCCAATACAGCTAGCCTTCGACATATTCTTATAGCATACATGTTCTTACCTCTTTGTTGATTGATATCCAATGAATTGTGTACATTTCCTGTTTGAGAAAGATTTTCACAAATATTAAAAGATAGATGGTATCATCATAAAACAATATATATTTAGATCATACAAGGGACAAACCTTTCTTTAATTAAATTGAGGAGATCTTAAACATTTTCAGTTAAGTGCCTGCACCTGCTGTCCTAACTGTCCAAATGTTTCAGTTGGGCAGTTAGGTTCCTGCAAGAACCCCCACCAACTAAGGAGGTTCCTCGATGAACCCCACCTCCTATGGGGTTCTTGGAAGAACCTTTTGGGGGCAATTTTCAGTACCAAGAACCATAAGGTTCTTCAAAGAACTTTGAGGATCTTAGAAGAACCCTTGTTGAACAGCACCAGCTGTTCTGGATGACTGTGTGATAACGCTCTCGGTAGCCGATGTGAGCAAGACCTTTAAACAGGTGAACTTTCACAAAGCTGCGGGGCCAGACTGATTACCAGGACGTGTACTCAAAGCATGCGCGGACCAACTGGCAAGTGTCTTCACTGACATTTTCAACCTCTCCCTGACCGAGTCTGTAATATCTACATGTTTCAAGCAGACCACCATAGTCCCTGTGCCCAAGGAAGCGAAGGTAACCTGCCTAAATGATTACCGCCCCGTAGCACTCACGTCGGTTGCCATGAGGTGCTTTGAAAAGCTGGTCATGGCTCACATCAATAGCATCTTCCCGGATACCCTAGACCCACTCCAATTCGCATACCACCCCAACAGATCCACAGATGACGCAATCTCAATCGCACACCACACTGCCCTTTCCCACCTGGACAAAAGGAACACCTATGTGAGAATGCTATTCATTGACTACAGCTCAGCGTTCAACAACCTAGTGCCCACAAAGCTCATCACTAAGCTAAGGACCCTAGGACTAAACACCTACCTCTGCAACTGGATCCTGGACCTCCTGATGGGCCGCCCCCAGGTGGTAAGGGTAGGCAACAACACATCTGCCACGCTGATCCTCAACACTGGGGCCCCTCACGGGTGTGTACTTAGTCCCCTCCTGTACTCCCTGTTCACCCACGACTGCGTGGCCAAACACGACTCCAACACCATCATTAAGTTTGCTGACGACACAACAGTGGTAGGCCTGATCACCAACAACGATGAGACAGCCTATAGGGAGGAGGTCAGAGAACTGGCAGTGTGGTGCCAGGACAACAACCTCTCCCTCAATGTGAGCAAGACAAAGGAGCTGATCGTGGACTACAGGATAAGGAGGGCTGAACAGGCCCCCATTAAAATCAACGGGGCTGTAGTGGAGCGGGTCGAGAGTTTCAAGTTCCTTGGTGTCCACATCACCAACATAATATCATGGTCCAAACACACCAAGACAGTTGTGAAGAGGGCACGACAACACATTTTCCCCCTCAGGAGACTGAAAAGATTTGGCATGGGTCACTAGATCCTCAAAATGTTCTACAGCTGCACCATCGAGAGCATCCTGACTGGTTGCATCACCACCTGGTATGGCAACTGCTCGGCCTCCGACTGCAAGGCACTACAGAGGGTAGTGTGTATGGTCCAGTACATCACTGGGGCCAAGCTTCCTGCCATCCAGGACCTATATAATAGGTGGTGTCAGAGGAAAGCCCATAAAATTGTCAGAGACTCCAGTCAACCAAGTCATAGACTGTACCCTCTGCTACCACATGGCAAGCGGTACCGGAGCGCCAAGTCTAGGACCAAAAGGCTCCTTAACTGCTTCTACCCCCAAGCCATAAGACTGCCGGACTATTTACATTGACCCCCACCCCCCTACAATGCATAGTCACTTCATCCCTACCTTCATCCCATACCTATCCCTACCTATGTACAAATGACCTCAACTACCCTGTACAACGCACACTGACTAGCCTTGCTTTATTGTTACTTTTTATGATTTTTTACTTTAGTTTATTTGGCTAATATTCTCTTAACTCTTTAACTGCATTGTTGGTTAAGGGCTTGTAAGTAAGCATTTCACGGTACTTATTGTATTCAGTGCATGTGACAAATACGATTTGATTTGAACCCCTAATTTTTAGTGTGTGGGGACCTGAGCCTTTATTCATTTTAATAAATTAATAAAGTTTCAAGAATATCTTTACACAAAATATAATAAATGTATGGAACATTGGCACAAATATTTCCATTGCTGTGGAGTAAGGGGAGCAATTCTCCTCAATTTCACTCTCCTAATCTCAATTTAAAGAACCCGGGCGATTTGAATGGGTAAACTACATTGTAGGATAAATATTGGGGATAAATGAAAGATTTAGTGGAAGACGGTTGTACACTTCCTTGACAATGTTTATTTCTTCCTGCAAGTGAGAGAAACTTTTGGCGGGTTCAGCAGCATTTACTGAGATGAGAAGTGAAGAATGAAGACTGGTGGGATGGACTGTTGTGGGCGGCTCTCTCTCCACTCGTAAGAGCAGAGGCTCTGTCTGCTTTGCTGTGATATGAGCGGCAGACCCGACCGAGTGTAGCCGAGTAGGCTACGTGCCATAAATAAATCAAGTCTTAACTGTCTCAACCGAGTCAGAGAAAAGGGTATTTGGTGTCGGCTGTTTACCTCCTGTTATTCTCTTTGGAACAACGGAACAGGCTGAATTATTCCGAGCAGGGGGCTAGCTGCGTAAGGTAGGCTAAAGCAGTACAGGGAGGGGCGAGAGAGCGGTAGAGACGGGCGCATAAACTCATTTGGCCACGTCTGTTCTCTCATAACCAGCGTGCGCCTATTCCTCAAACGTTGTGTCGGGTTTATTACCCACCCTACAAGCTGAAAGCCGTTCTGCAAGAGATGTTTGGTCTGTCTTTGTCGTAGAGTTTACTCATAATTCAAGGAGCGGTCAGAGGATGTACGTGGACCAGTGCCATATATTTAGATAAATATATGGATCTGATGTGGATAGAATGTTTTCTTCACACCGGCAGTTTTAAATCGTCGGAGTGAACCGAGGTGCGGCTGGGGGTTTACCGTCGGTCAGTGTCTGTCAAACAGCCGCTCACTGGAGGGCAGTCTTATTGGCTTTTTATGGCACTGATTGATTTTGAGGTTATAAAGTTTATCTGTATTAGTGTGTGTCAGTGTAATGTTCCACAATTCTTCAATATTGTAGACTAGTCTAATAATGATATTATTGAATCTGGAGCAGGACTAATGTGGGCAATTGTAAACAATTCATAAAATCGTATTTTTATTGAACACGTATTGTATGTAGGTAGTAAAGCAGATAAACTCAGTTCTCTGTGAAAATGTTCTCATAATTGGTATGTTTTTATTGTTATTTTGACCCTTAGAGAATCATTTCCAGCGTATCTAATGTAGCAAATTGGTTGGGGAAATGAAAACAGTGATGGAAGGTGAATTGAATGCCTTTTTGTTGCTCATTTAATAAACAAACCATTATTTTATGTTGCACACCATCTTGAATCATAATTTACATACAGGGCTGGCCCTAGCCTTTTGGGGGCCCTAAGCTAGATTTGGTTGCAGCCCCCCCACTTCACAGGCAAAAACATTTGTGGCCCCCCTCTTGATGATGGAGAGAAAAATGTCAGTTTTAAAGTTAATTTCCTTTTCACACATTTTGCCTTGGGGAGTAGAGAAAATGTTGTAGATTTAAAGCAAGCAGGCAAAGAGAAGTTTAGTAATTTTATAACACATGCAATACAAGTCTACTCATTTTGCCATTGGATGGAGAGACATTTTTGCAGTTTTTAAAACAAATTTCCTGCAATTCCACACATTTTGTCAAGACTTATGCCGTCCCACTGGGCAAAAACTGGTTGAATCAACGTTGTTTCCACGTCATTTCAACAACAAAATAGTCAATATGATGAATTTGAATCAACACGAAAAACTGATTTGGATTTGCAAAAAGTCATCAATGTAAAGGAAGTTAGTCTTTTTTTCACCCAACTTTTAACCTAAATCCAATGACTTGATTTTTGTTGTTGTTGTTGAATTCACATTAGTTGACAACTCAACCAAATGTAAATAAAAATAGACGTTGAACTGACGTCTGTGCCCAGTGGGATGTTAATGATATCTGAGTGAGAGTGACAAACAAAATAAATTGGTGCCCCTGGGGACATATCCTGCCTGCCGGTCGGTATTCGGCCATGATTACTACAAGTTTAGATAGCTGGCTAGACTCATTTACCAATCTAAGAATTGTTAGCTGACATGGTTAATTGAGTGACTTTCAGTAGCTATGAAATATGCGCATTTTCCCACCAGTGGTGCGTTTCCACCAAACTGACTTGTTGCGGAACTCTACAGATAGTTGGTAACAAAAACTGTTGCGTTAAATAGCATATGTGCTCTTGGCACGTGTGCTCTAGCCAACAGCTCACAGATACAGTGCGGCTAGGCTAGTCTACATGATGACATTATTATGGATAGGACAATCATATCTTTTTGTTGTCAAACGGCAGTCAAGCATTGATCATCATGTCACCAGAATAAGATCACTCTACATTTATTGGAAAGGAGCGTCAAGCTCAACCCTGTGCACATTCAGCAACCTGGGAAGTTCATCACAATTGATTTAATCCGTAGCTCAACAAACTTCATGCTTTCCCGTGTCTTTGTCGGAGGACCACACACCATATCATCGCGTGAGTCCAAGTTTACTTCGATGTGATGGTTATTATATCACTATTTGCGCATAAAGGAATTTACGCCTCCGTTTCTCGCATAATCCATTTTACAGACACAAAAAGATCCCACCATGTCAAACGAACAAATGATCTGTTGGCATTTATAAAATTATGGTGAAACTTCCTGTTTCCCTCACAGCTGTTGTGATCATTTTTGACCCCTTGACTTTTTCCACATTTTGTTAGGTTACAGCCTTATTCTAAAATGTATTAAATGTATTTTTTCTGCGTCAATCTACACACAATACCCCATAATGAGAAAGCAATGTATTCAGACCCTTTACTCAGTACTTTGTTGAAGCACCTTACAGCAATTACAGCCTTGAGTCTTCTTGGGTATGACACTACAAGTTTGGCACACCTGTATTTGGGGAGTTTCTCCCATTCTTCTCTGCAGATCCTCTCAAGCTCTGTCAGGTTGGATGGGGAGCGTTGCTGCACAACTATTTTCAGATCTCTCCAGAAATGTTCGATCGGGTGCAAGTTCAGGCTCTGGCTCCTGAAGCCACTCCTGCGTTGTCTTGGCTGTGTGCTTTGGGTTGTTGTCCTTGTTGGAAGGGGAACCTTCACCCCAGTCTGAGGTCCTGAGCGCTCTGGAGCAGGTTTTCATAAAGGATCTCTCTGTACTATGGTGCCAGGTTTCCTCCAGACGTGACGCTTGGCATTTAGGCCAAAGAGTTCAGTCTTGGTTTCATCAAACCAGGGAATCAATCGGAGGAGAAGGGCCTTGGTCAGGTAGGTGACCAAGGACCCGATGGTCACTCTGACAGAGCTCCAGAGTGTCCCATCTCCACAGAGGAAATCTTCCAGAAGGACAACCATCTCTGTAGCACTCTACCAATCAGGCCTTTATGGAAGAGTGGCCAGACAGAAGCCACTCTTCAGTAAAAGGCACATGACAGCCTGCTTGGGAGTTTGCCAAAAGAGACATAAAGACTCTCAAACCATGAGAGACAAGATTCTCTGGTCTGATGAAACCAATGCCAAGCGTCACTTCTGGAGGAAACCTGGCACCATCCCTACGGTGAAGCATGGTCGTGGCAGCATCATGCTGTGGGGATGTTCTTCAGCGACAGGGACTGGGAGACTAGTCAGGATTGAGAGAAGATGAATGGCGCAAAGTACAGAGAGATACTTGATGAAAACCTACTCCAGACCTCTCAGGACCTCAGACTGGGGTGAAGGTTCTCCTTCCAACAGGACAACAACTCTAAGCACACAGCCAAGACAACGCGGGAATGCCTAAGGGACAAGTCTCTGAATGTCCTTCAGTAGCCCAGCCAGAGCCCGGACTTGAACCCGATCGAACATCTCTGGAGAGACCTGAAAATAGCTGTGCAGTGATGCTCCCCATCAACTTGACAGAGCTTGAGAGG